>NW_025534435.1:0-55000 GCF_020615455.1 Coregonus clupeaformis
TCAACTCCATCATCGTTCACAAGTTTGACTTCTCAGACGAAGAGATCATGGCGTACTATATCTCCTTCCTCAAGACCCTGTCACTCAAACTGAACAACCACACCGTACACTTCTTCTACAACGAGGTAAGCTGTGGTAGGTAGGTAGTGAGTCAGTCAGCTGTGGTAGGTAGGTAGTGAGTCAGTCAGCTGTGGTAGGTAGTGAGTCAGTCAGCTGTGGTAGGTAGGTAGTGAGACAGTCAGCTGTGGTAGGTAGGTGGTGAGTCAGTCAGCTGTGGTAGGTAGGTAGTGAGTCAGTCAACTGCGGTAGGTAGTTAATGAGTCAGTCAGCTGTGGTAGGTAGGTAGTGAGTCAGTCAGTCAGCTGTGGTAGGTAGGTAGTGAGTCAGTCAGTCAGCTGTGGTAGGTAGGTAGTGAGTCAGTCAGCTGTGGTAGGTAAGTAGTGAGTCAGTCAGTCAGCTGCGGTAGGTAGGTAGTGAGTCAGTCAGCTGTGGTAGGTAGGTAGTGAGTCAGTCAGCTGTGGTAGGTAGGTAGTGAGTCAGTCAGCTGTGGTAGGTAGGTAGTGAGTCAGTCAGCTGTGGTAGGTAGGTAGTGAGTCAGTCAGCTGCGGTAGGTAGGTAGTGAGTCAGTCAGTCAGCTGTGGTAGGTAGGTAGTGAGTCAGTCAGTCAGCTGTGGTAGGTAGGTAGTGAGTCAGTCAGCTGTGGTAGGTAGGTAGTGAGTCAGTCAGTCAGCTGTGGGAGGTAGGTAGTGAGTCAGTCAGTCAGCTGCGGGAGGTAGGTAGTGAGTCAGTCAGTCAGCTGTGGTAGGTAGGTAGTGAGTCAGTCAGTCAGCTGTGGTAGGTAGGTAGTGAGTCAGTCAGTCAGCTGTGGTAGGTAGGTAGTGAGTCAGTCAGTCAGCTGTGGTAGGTAGGTAGTGAGTCAGTCAGTCAGCTGTGGTAGGTAGGTAGTGAGTCAGTCAGTCAGCTGTGGTAGGTAGGTAGTGAGTCAGTCAGTCAGCTGTGGTAGGTAGGTAGTGAGTCAGTCAGTCAGCTGCGGGAGGTAGGTAGTGAGTCAGTCAGTCAGCTGTGGTAGGTAGGTAGTGAGTCAGTCAGTCAGCTGTGGTAGGTAGGTAGTGAGTCAGTCAGTCAGCTGTGGTAGGTAGGTAGTGAGTCAGTCAGTCAGCTGCGGGAGGTAGGTAGTGAGTCAGTCAGTCAGCTGTGGTAGGTGGTAGTGAGTCAGTCAGTCAGCTGTGGTAGGTAGGTAGTGAGTCAGTCAGTCAGCTGTGGTAGGTAGGTAGTGAGTCAGTCAGTCAGCTGTGGTAGGTAGGTAGTGAGTCAGTCAGTCAGCTGTGGTAGGTAGGTAGTGAGTCAGTCAGTCAGCTGTGGTAGGTAGGTAGTGAGTCAGTCAGTCAGCTGCGGGAGGTAGGTAGTGAGTCAGTCAGTCAGCTGCGGGAGGTAGGTAGTGAGTCAGTCAGTCAGCTGTGGTAGGTAGGTAGTGAGTCAGTCAGTCAGCTGTGGTAGGTAGGTAGTGAGTCAGTCAGTCAGCTGTGGTAGGGTAGTGAGTCAGTCAGTCAGCTGTGGTAGGTAGGTAGTGAGTCAGTCAGTCAGCTGCGGGAGGTAGGGTGGGTAGCTGCGGGAGGTAGTGAGTCAGTCAGTCAGCTGTGGGAGGTAGTTAGTGAGTCAGTCAGTCAGCTGTGGGAGGTAGTTAGTGAGTCAGTCAGTCAGCTGTGGGAGGTAGGTAGTGAGTCAGTCAGTCAGCTGTGGGAGGTAGGTAGTGAGTCAGTCAGTCAGTCAGCTGTGGGAGGTAGGTAGTGAGTCAGTCAGTCAGCTAGCTGTGGGAGGTAGGTAGTGAGTCAGTCAGTCAGCTGTGGTAGGTAGGTAGTGAGTCAGTCAGTCAGCTGTGGTAGGTAGGTAGTGAGTCAGTCAGTCAGCTGTGGTAGGTAGGTAGTGAGTCAGTCAGTCAGCTGTGGTAGGTAGGTAGTGAGTCAGTCAGTCAGCTGTGGGAGGTAGGTAGTGAGTCAGTCAGTCAGCTGTGGGAGGTAGGTAGTGAGTCAGTCAGTCAGCTGTGGTAGGTAGGTAGTGAGTCAGTCAGTCAGTCAGCTGTGGTAGGTAGGTAGTGAGTCAGTCAGTCAGCTGTGGTAGGTAGGTAGTGAGTCAGTCAGTCAGTCAGCTGTGGTAGGTAGGTAGTGAGTCAGTCAGCTGTGGGAGGTAGGTAGTGAGTCATTCAGTCAGCTGTGGTAGGTAGGTAGTGAGTCAGTCAGTCAGCTGTGGTAGGTAGGTAGTGAGTCAGTCAGTCAGTCAGCTGTGGTAGGTAGGTAGTGAGTCAGTCAGCTGTGGGAGGTAGGTAGTGAGTCAGTCAGTCAGCTGCGGTAGGTAGTGAGTCAGCTGTGGTAGGTAGTGAGTCAGTCAGCTGCGGTAGGTAGGTAGTGAGTCAGTCAGTCAGCTGTGGTAGGTAGGTAGTGAGTCAGTCAGCTGTGGTAGGTAGGTAGTGAGTCAGTCAGTCAGCTGCGGTAGGTAGTGAGTCAGCTGTGGTAGGTAGTGAGTCAGTCAGCTGCGGTAGGTAGGTAGTGAGTCAGTCAGTCAGCTGTGGTAGGTAGGTAGTGAGTCAGTCAGCTGTGGTAGGTAGGTAGTGAGTCAGTCAGCTGTGGTAGGTAGGTAGTGAGTCAGTCAGTCAGCTGCGGTAGGTAGTGAGTCAGCTGTGGTAGGTAGTGAGTCAGTCAGCTGCGGTAGGTAGGTAGTGAGTCAGTCAGTCAGCTGCGGTAGGTAGGTAGTGAGTCAGTCAGTCAGCTGTGGTAGGTAGGTAGTGAGTCAGTCAGTCAGCTGTGGTAGGTAGGTAGTGAGTCAGTCAGTCAGCTGTGGTAGGTAGTGAGTCAGTCAGTCAGCTGTGGTAGGTAGGTAGTGAGTCAGTCAGCTGTGGTAGGTAGGTAGTGAGTCAGTCAGCTGTGGGAGGTAGGTAGTGAGTCAGTCAGCTGTGGGAGGTAGGTAGTGAGTCAGTCAGCTGTGGTAGGTAGGTAGTGAGTCAGTCAGCTGTGGTAGGTAGGTAGTGAGTCAGTCAGCTGTGGTAGGTAGGTAGTGAGTCAGTCAGCTGCGGTAGGTAGGTAGTGAGTCAGTCAGCTGCGGTAGGTAGGTAGTGAGTCAGTCAGCTGTGGTAGGTAGTGAGTCAGTCAGTCAGCTGTGGTAGGTAGTGAGTCAGTCAGCTGCGGTAGGTAGGTAGTGAGTCAGTCAGTCAGCTGTGGTAGGTAGTGAGTCAGTCAGCTGTGGTAGGTAGGTAGTGAGTCAGTCAGTCAGCTGCGGTAGGTAGGTAGTGAGTCAGTCAGCTGCGGTAGGTAGGTAGTGAGTCAGTCAGCTGCGGTAGGTAGGTAGTGAGTCAGTCAGCTGTGGTAGGTAGGTAGTGAGTCAGTCAGCTGCGGTAGGTAGGTAGTGAGTCAGTCAGCTGTGGTAGGTAGGTAGTGAGTCAGTCAGCTGTGGTAGGTAGGTAGTGAGTCAGTCAGTCAGCTGTGGTAGGTAGTGAGTCAGTCAGCTGTGGTAGGTAGGTAGGTAGTGAGTCAGTCAGCTGCGGTAGGTAGGTAGGTAGTCAGTCAGCTGTGGTAGGTAGGTAGTGAGTCAGTCAGTCAGCTGTGGTAGGTAGGTAGTGAGTCAGTCAGTCAGCTGTGGTAGGTAGGTAGTGAGTCAGTCAGTCAGCTGTGGTAGGTAGTGAGTCAGTCAGTCAGCTGTGGTAGGTAGGTAGTGAGTCAGTCAGCTGTGGTAGGTAGGTAGTGAGTCAGTCAGCTGTGGGAGGTAGGTAGTGAGTCAGTCAGCTGTGGTAGGTAGGTAGTGAGTCAGTCAGCTGTGGTAGGTAGGTAGTGAGTCAGTCAGCTGTGGTAGGTAGGTAGTGAGTCAGTCAGCTGTGGTAGGTAGGTAGTGAGTCAGTCAGTCAGCTGTGGTAGGTAGGTAGTGAGTCAGTCAGTCAGCTGTGGTAGGTAGGTAGTGAGTCAGTCAGTCAGCTGTGGGAGGTAGGTAGTGAGTCAGTCAGTCAGCTGCGGGAGGTAGGTAGTGAGTCAGTCAGTCAGCTGTGGTAGGTAGGTAGTGAGTCAGTCAGTCAGCTGTGGTAGGTAGGTAGTGAGTCAGTCAGTCAGCTGTGGTAGATAGGTAGTGAGTCAGTCAGTCAGCTGTGGTAGGTAGGTAGTGAGTCAGTCAGTCAGCTGCGGGAGGTAGGTAGTGAGTCAGTCAGTCAGCTGCGGTAGGTAGGTAGTGAGTCAGTCAGTCAGCTGTGGGAGGTAGTTAGTGAGTCAGTCAGTCAGCTGTGGGAGGTAGTTAGTGAGTCAGTCAGTCAGCTGTGGGAGGTAGGTAGTGAGTCAGTCAGTCAGCTGTGGGAGGTAGGTAGTGAGTCAGTCAGTCAGTCAGCTGTGGGAGGTAGGTAGTGAGTCAGTCAGTCAGCTAGCTGTGGGAGGTAGGTAGTGAGTCAGTCAGTCAGCTGTGGTAGGTAGGTAGTGAGTCAGTCAGTCAGCTGTGGTAGGTAGGTAGTGAGTCAGTCAGTCAGCTGTGGTAGGTAGGTAGTGAGTCAGTCAGTCAGCTGTGGTAGGTAGGTAGTGAGTCAGTCAGTCAGCTGTGGGAGGTAGGTAGTGAGTCAGTCAGTCAGCTGTGGGAGGTAGGTAGTGAGTCAGTCAGTCAGCTGTGGTAGGTAGGTAGTGAGTCAGTCAGTCAGTCAGCTGTGGTAGGTAGGTAGTGAGTCAGTCAGTCAGCTGTGGTAGGTAGGTAGTGAGTCAGTCAGTCAGTCAGCTGTGGTAGGTAGGTAGTGAGTCAGTCAGCTGTGGGAGGTAGGTAGTGAGTCATTCAGTCAGCTGTGGTAGGTAGGTAGTGAGTCAGTCAGTCAGCTGTGGTAGGTAGGTAGTGAGTCAGTCAGTCAGTCAGCTGTGGTAGGTAGGTAGTGAGTCAGTCAGCTGTGGGAGGTAGGTAGTGAGTCAGTCAGTCAGCTGCGGTAGGTAGTGAGTCAGCTGTGGTAGGTAGTGAGTCAGTCAGCTGCGGTAGGTAGGTAGTGAGTCAGTCAGTCAGCTGTGGTAGGTAGGTAGTGAGTCAGTCAGCTGTGGTAGGTAGGTAGTGAGTCAGTCAGTCAGCTGCGGTAGGTAGTGAGTCAGCTGTGGTAGGTAGTGAGTCAGTCAGCTGCGGTAGGTAGGTAGTGAGTCAGTCAGTCAGCTGTGGTAGGTAGGTAGTGAGTCAGTCAGCTGTGGTAGGTAGGTAGTGAGTCAGTCAGCTGTGGTAGGTAGGTAGTGAGTCAGTCAGTCAGCTGCGGTAGGTAGTGAGTCAGCTGTGGTAGGTAGTGAGTCAGTCAGCTGCGGTAGGTAGGTAGTGAGTCAGTCAGTCAGCTGCGGTAGGTAGGTAGTGAGTCAGTCAGTCAGCTGTGGTAGGTAGGTAGTGAGTCAGTCAGTCAGCTGTGGTAGGTAGGTAGTGAGTCAGTCAGTCAGCTGTGGTAGGTAGGTAGTGAGTCAGTCAGTCAGCTGTGGTAGGTAGGTAGTGAGTCAGTCAGCTGTGGTAGGTAGGTAGTGAGTCAGTCAGCTGTGGGAGGTAGGTAGTGAGTCAGTCAGCTGTGGGAGGTAGGTAGTGAGTCAGTCAGCTGTGGGAGGTAGGTAGTGAGTCAGTCAGCTGTGGTAGGTAGGTAGTGAGTCAGTCAGCTGTGGTAGGTAGGTAGTGAGTCAGTCAGCTGTGGTAGGTAGGTAGTGAGTCAGTCAGCTGCGGTAGGTAGGTAGTGAGTCAGTCAGCTGCGGTAGGTAGGTAGTGAGTCAGTCAGCTGTGGTAGGTAGTGAGTCAGTCAGTCAGCTGTGGTAGGTAGTGAGTCAGTCAGCTGCGGTAGGTAGGTAGTGAGTCAGTCAGCTGTGGTAGGTAGGTAGTGAGTCAGTCAGTCAGCTGCGGTAGGTAGGTAGTGAGTCAGTCAGCTGCGGTAGGTAGGTAGTGAGTCAGTCAGCTGCGGTAGGTAGGTAGTGAGTCAGTCAGCTGTGGTAGGTAGGTAGTGAGTCAGTCAGCTGCGGTAGGTAGGTAGTGAGTCAGTCAGCTGTGGTAGGTAGGTAGTGAGTCAGTCAGCTGTGGTAGGTAGGTAGTGAGTCAGTCAGTCAGCTGTGGTAGGTAGTGAGTCAGTCAGCTGTGGTAGGTAGGTAGGTAGTGAGTCAGTCAGCTGCGGTAGGTAGGTAGGTAGTCAGTCAGCTGTGGTAGGTAGGTAGTGAGTCAGTCAGTCAGCTGTGGTAGGTAGGTAGTGAGTCAGTCAGTCAGCTGTGGTAGGTAGGTAGTGAGTCAGTCAGTCAGCTGTGGTAGGTAGTGAGTCAGTCAGTCAGCTGTGGTAGGTAGGTAGTGAGTCAGTCAGCTGTGGTAGGTAGGTAGTGAGTCAGTCAGCTGTGGGAGGTAGGTAGTGAGTCAGTCAGCTGTGGTAGGTAGGTAGTGAGTCAGTCAGCTGTGGTAGGTAGGTAGTGAGTCAGTCAGCTGTGGTAGGTAGGTAGTGAGTCAGTCAGCTGTGGTAGGTAGGTAGTGAGTCAGTCAGCTGCGGTAGGTAGGTAGTGAGTCAGTCAGCTGCGGTAGGTAGGTAGTGAGTCAGTCAGCTGTGGTAGGTAGTGAGTCAGTCAGTCAGCTGTGGTAGGTAGTGAGTCAGTCAGCTGTGGTAGGTAGTGAGTCAGTCAGCTGCGGTAGGTAGGTAGTGAGTCAGTCAGCTGTGGTAGGTAGGTAGTGAGTCAGTCAGTCAGCTGCGGTAGGTAGGTAGTGAGTCAGTCAGCTGCGGTAGGTAGGTAGTGAGTCAGTCAGCTGCGGTAGGTAGGTAGTGAGTCAGTCAGCTGTGGTAGGTAGGTAGTGAGTCAGTCAGTCAGCTGCGGTAGGTAGGTAGTGAGTCAGTCAGCTGTGGTAGGTAGGTAGTGAGTCAGTCAGCTGTGGTAGGTAGGTAGTGAGTCAGTCAGTCAGCTGTGGTAGGTAGTGAGTCAGTCAGCTGCGGTAGGTAGTGAGTCAGTCAGTCAGCTGTGGTAGGTAGGTAGTGAGTCAGTCAGCTGCGGTAGGTAGGTAGTGAGTCAGTCAGCTGTGGTAGGTAGTGAGTCAGTCAGCTGTGGTAGGTAGGTAGTGAGTGAGTCAGTCAGCTGCGGTAGGTAGGTAGTGAGTCAGTCAGTCATCTGCGGTAGGTAGGTAGTGAGTCAGTCAGCTGTGGTAGGTAGTGAGTCAGTCAGCTGTGGTAGGTAGGTAGTGAGTGAG
Source organism: Coregonus clupeaformis (assembly GCF_020615455.1). Classification (NCBI taxonomy): domain Eukaryota; kingdom Metazoa; phylum Chordata; class Actinopteri; order Salmoniformes; family Salmonidae; genus Coregonus; species Coregonus clupeaformis. The sequence goes on from NW_025534435.1 coordinate 7,174, forward strand.
TCAGTCAGCTGCGGTAGGTAGGTAGTGAGTCAGTCAGTCAGCTGTGGTAGGTAGGTAGTGAGTCAGTCAGTCAGCTGTGGTAGGTAGGTAGTGAGTCAGTCAGTCAGCTGTGGTAGGTAGGTAGTGAGTCAGTCAGCTGTGGTAGGTAGGTAGTGAGTCAGTCAGCTGCGGTAGGTAGGTAGGTAGTGAGTCAGTCAGCTGCAGTAGGTAGGTAGTGAGTCAGTCAGCTGCGGTAGGTAGGTAGTGAGTCAGTCAGTCAGCTGTGGTAGGTAGTGAGTCAGTCAGCTGCGGTAGGTAGTGAGTCAGTCAGTCAGCTGTGGTAGGTAGGTAGTGAGTCAGTCAGCTGCGGTAGGTAGGTAGTGAGTCAGTCAGCTGTGGTAGGTAGTGAGTCAGTCAGCTGTGGTAGGTAGGTAGTGAGTGAGTCAGTCAGCTGCGGTAGGTAGGTAGTGAGTCAGTCAGTCAGCTGCGGTAGGTAGGTAGTGAGTCAGTCAGCTGTGGTAGGTAGTGAGTCAGTCAGCTGTGGTAGGTAGGTAGTGAGTGAGTCAGTCAGCTGCGGTAGGTAGGTAGTGAGTCAGTCAGTCAGCTGTGGTAGGTAGGTAGTGAGTCAGTCAGCTGTGGTAGGTAGGTAGTGAGTCAGTCAGTCAGCTGTGGTAGGTAGGTAGTGAGTCAGTCGGCTGCGGTAGGTAGGTAGTGAGTCAGTCAGCTGCGGTAGGTAGGTAGTGAGTCAGTCAGCTGCGGTAGGTAAGTAGTGAGTCAGTCAGCTGCGGTAGGTAGGTAGTGAGTCAGTCAGCTGCGGTAGGTAGGTAGTGAGTCAGTCAGCTGCGGTAGGTAGGTAGTGAGTCAGTCAGCTGCGGTAGGTAGGTAGTGAGTCAGTCAGCTGCGGTAGGTAGGTAGTGAGTCAGTCAGCTGTGGTAGGTAGGTAGTGAGTCAGTCAGCTGCGGTAGGTAGGTAGTGAGTCAGTCAGCTGTGGTAGGTAGGTAGTGAGTCAGTCAGCTGTGGTAGGTAGGTAGTGAGTCAGTCAGCTGCGGTAGGTAGTGAGTCAGTCAGCTGCGGTAGGTAGGTAGTGAGTCAGTCAGCTGCGGTAGGTAGGTAGTGAGTCAGTCAGCTGTGGTAGGTAGGTAGTGAGTCAGTCAGCTGTGGTAGGTAGGTAGTGAGTCAGTCAGCTGTGGTAGGTAGTGAGTCAGTCAGCTGCGGTAGGTAGGTAGTGAGTCAGTCAGCTGCGGTAGGTAGGTAGTGAGTCAGTCAGCTGTGGTAGGTAGGTAGTGAGTCAGTCAGCTGCGGTAGGTAGGTAGTGAGTCAGTCAGCTGCGGTAGGTAGGTAGTGAGTCAGTCAGCTGCGGTAGGTAGGTAGTGAGTCAGTCAGCTGTGGTAGGTAGGTAGTGAGTCAGTCAGCTGCGGTAGGTAGGTAGTGAGTCAGTCAGCTGCGGTAGGTAGGTAGTGAGTCAGTCAGCTGCGGTAGGTAGGTAATGAGTCAGTCAGCTGCGGTAGGTAGGTAGTGAGTCAGTCAGCTGCGGTAGGTAGGTAGTGAGTCAGTCAGCTGCGGTAGGTAGGTAGTGAGTCAGTCAGTCAGCTGTGGTAGGTAGGTAGTGAGTCAGTCAGCTGCGGTAGGTAGGTAGTGAGTCAGTCAGCTGCGGTAGGTAGGTAGTGAGTCAGTCAGCTGCGGTAGGTAGGTAGTGAGTCAGTCAGCTGCGGTAGGTAGGTAGTGAGTCAGTCAGCTGCGGTAGGTAGGTAGTGAGTCAGTCAGCTGTGGTAGGTAGGTAGTGAGTCAGTCAGCTGTGGTAGGTAGGTAGTGAGTCAGTCAGCTGCGGTAGGTAGGTAGTGAGTCAGTCAGCTGTGGTAGGTAGTGAGTCAGTCAGCTGTGGTAGGTAGGTAGTGAGTCAGTCAGCTGCGGTAGGTAGGTAGTGAGTCAGTCAGCTGTGGGAGGTAGGTAGTGAGTCAGTCAGCTGTGGTAGGTAGGTAGTGAGTCAGTCAGCTGTGGTAGGTAGGTAGTGAGTCAGTCAGCTGTGGTAGGTAGGTAGTGAGTCAGTCAGCTGTGGTAGGTAGGTAGTGAGTCAGTCAGCTGCGGTAGGTAGGTAGTGAGTCAGTCAGCTGCGGTAGGTAGGTAGTGAGTCAGTCAGCTGTGGTAGGTAGTGAGTCAGTCAGTCAGCTGTGGTAGGTAGTGAGTCAGTCAGCTGTGGTAGGTAGTGAGTCAGTCAGCTGCGGTAGGTAGGTAGTGAGTCAGTCAGCTGTGGTAGGTAGGTAGTGAGTCAGTCAGTCAGCTGCGGTAGGTAGGTAGTGAGTCAGTCAGCTGCGGTAGGTAGGTAGTGAGTCAGTCAGCTGCGGTAGGTAGGTAGTGAGTCAGTCAGCTGTGGTAGGTAGGTAGTGAGTCAGTCAGTCAGCTGCGGTAGGTAGGTAGTGAGTCAGTCAGCTGTGGTAGGTAGGTAGTGAGTCAGTCAGCTGTGGTAGGTAGGTAGTGAGTCAGTCAGTCAGCTGTGGTAGGTAGTGAGTCAGTCAGCTGCGGTAGGTAGTGAGTCAGTCAGTCAGCTGTGGTAGGTAGGTAGTGAGTCAGTCAGCTGCGGTAGGTAGGTAGTGAGTCAGTCAGCTGTGGTAGGTAGTGAGTCAGTCAGCTGTGGTAGGTAGGTAGTGAGTGAGTCAGTCAGCTGCGGTAGGTAGGTAGTGAGTCAGTCAGTCATCTGCGGTAGGTAGGTAGTGAGTCAGTCAGCTGTGGTAGGTAGTGAGTCAGTCAGCTGTGGTAGGTAGGTAGTGAGTGAGTCAGTCAGCTGCGGTAGGTAGGTAGTGAGTCAGTCAGTCAGCTGTGGTAGGTAGGTAGTGAGTCAGTCAGTCAGCTGTGGTAGGTAGGTAGTGAGTCAGTCAGTCAGCTGTGGTAGGTAGGTAGTGAGTCAGTCAGCTGTGGTAGGTAGGTAGTGAGTCAGTCAGCTGCGGTAGGTAGGTAGGTAGTGAGTCAGTCAGCTGCAGTAGGTAGGTAGTGAGTCAGTCAGCTGCGGTAGGTAGGTAGTGAGTCAGTCAGTCAGCTGTGGTAGGTAGTGAGTCAGTCAGCTGCGGTAGGTAGTGAGTCAGTCAGTCAGCTGTGGTAGGTAGGTAGTGAGTCAGTCAGCTGCGGTAGGTAGGTAGTGAGTCAGTCAGCTGTGGTAGGTAGTGAGTCAGTCAGCTGTGGTAGGTAGGTAGTGAGTGAGTCAGTCAGCTGCGGTAGGTAGGTAGTGAGTCAGTCAGTCAGCTGCGGTAGGTAGGTAGTGAGTCAGTCAGCTGTGGTAGGTAGTGAGTCAGTCAGCTGTGGTAGGTAGGTAGTGAGTGAGTCAGTCAGCTGCGGTAGGTAGGTAGTGAGTCAGTCAGTCAGCTGTGGTAGGTAGGTAGTGAGTCAGTCAGCTGTGGTAGGTAGGTAGTGAGTCAGTCAGTCAGCTGTGGTAGGTAGGTAGTGAGTCAGTCAGCTGCGGTAGGTAGGTAGTGAGTCAGTCAGCTGCGGTAGGTAGGTAGTGAGTCAGTCAGCTGCGGTAGGTAGGTAGTGAGTCAGTCAGCTGCGGTAGGTAGGTAGTGAGTCAGTCAGCTGCGGTAGGTAGGTAGTGAGTCAGTCAGCTGCGGTAGGTAGGTAGTGAGTCAGTCAGCTGCGGTAGGTAGGTAGTGAGTCAGTCAGCTGCGGTAGGTAGGTAGTGAGTCAGTCAGCTGTGGTAGGTAGGTAGTGAGTCAGTCAGCTGCGGTAGGTAGGTAGTGAGTCAGTCAGCTGTGGTAGGTAGGTAGTGAGTCAGTCAGCTGTGGTAGGTAGGTAGTGAGTCAGTCAGCTGCGGTAGGTAGTGAGTCAGTCAGCTGCGGTAGGTAGGTAGTGAGTCAGTCAGCTGCGGTAGGTAGGTAGTGAGTCAGTCAGCTGTGGTAGGTAGGTAGTGAGTCAGTCAGCTGTGGTAGGTAGGTAGTGAGTCAGTCAGCTGTGGTAGGTAGTGAGTCAGTCAGCTGCGGTAGGTAGGTAGTGAGTCAGTCAGCTGCGGTAGGTAGGTAGTGAGTCAGTCAGCTGTGGTAGGTAGGTAGTGAGTCAGTCAGCTGCGGTAGGTAGGTAGTGAGTCAGTCAGCTGCGGTAGGTAGGTAGTGAGTCAGTCAGCTGCGGTAGGTAGGTAGTGAGTCAGTCAGCTGTGGTAGGTAGGTAGTGAGTCAGTCAGCTGCGGTAGGTAGGTAGTGAGTCAGTCAGCTGCGGTAGGTAGGTAGTGAGTCAGTCAGCTGCGGTAGGTAGGTAATGAGTCAGTCAGCTGCGGTAGGTAGGTAGTGAGTCAGTCAGCTGCGGTAGGTAGGTAGTGAGTCAGTCAGCTGCGGTAGGTAGGTAGTGAGTCAGTCAGTCAGCTGTGGTAGGTAGGTAGTGAGTCAGTCAGCTGCGGTAGGTAGGTAGTGAGTCAGTCAGCTGCGGTAGGTAGGTAGTGAGTCAGTCAGCTGCGGTAGGTAGGTAGTGAGTCAGTCAGCTGCGGTAGGTAGGTAGTGAGTCAGTCAGCTGCGGTAGGTAGGTAGTGAGTCAGTCAGCTGTGGTAGGTAGGTAGTGAGTCAGTCAGCTGTGGTAGGTAGGTAGTGAGTCAGTCAGCTGCGGTAGGTAGGTAGTGAGTCAGTCAGCTGTGGTAGGTAGTGAGTCAGTCAGCTGTGGTAGGTAGGTAGTGAGTCAGTCAGCTGCGGTAGGTAGGTAGTGAGTCAGTCAGCTGCGGTAGGTAGGTAGTGAGTCAGTCAGCTGTGTACTGCACTGTGAGTTGCTGAGCTGTTAGGTTGTTTTTACTCTGAGAGTGCGTCTGAGTTGGCACCCTGTTCCCTACACGGTGCCCTGCTTTCCACCAGAGCCCTGTGGCCCAGATGCACTATATAGGGAATGGGGTGCCGTTCTGGACACACCAAGCAACAGTAGCCTGTCTGTTCTGTACTGTGAGGTTGAAGAGGAGCCTTACCATCCCTACCATGCTCCCGAGTGGCGCAGTGGTCTAAGGCACTGCATCGCAGTCTCTAGCTGTGCCACTAGAGATCCTGGTTCGAATCCAGGCTCTGTCGTAGCCGGCCGCGACCGGGAGACCCATGGGGACGGCGCACAATTGGCCCAGCGTCGTCCAGGGTAGGGGGAGGGAATGGCCGGCAGGGATGTAGCTCAGTTGGTAGAGCATGGTGTTTGCAACGCCAGGGTTGTCGGTTCGATTCCCACGGGGGTCCAGTATGAAAAAATAAATAATAATAATAATGACGTATGCATTCACTAACTGTAAGTCGCTCTGGATAAGAGCGTCTGCTAAATGACTAAAATGTAAATGTAAATGTAATCCCTCCAAACCTTCATCTTTTAACTCTTTTAACATTTCAAAGTTTTAACCTTTTTACAGCTTGGAATTTTTTTATGAAGTTACACGTGTCTCTATAAGCATTCCGACCGGCTGGTTAGTTCTCCGGACTCAACTCTTAACAGCGCTCTTCTCGTCTCTATGGCAACCTAACCTATCGCCTCAGTGACGCTAACTTCCTGTGTACCCAACAGTGGTTTCCTGTTGTCAGAACCAGGGTGTGTTCACTCAGTGGTGTGAAACATTCCAAACGGTACAGATAGAAATAAAATGAATAGAACTGACGTGATTTACTACATTACCTCAGTCTGTATGCATCCCCCCCAAACCTGACTCAGTTGGTAGACCAGTGTTTAACTACATTACCTCAGTCTGTATGCATCCCCCTCAAACCTGACTCTAGTTGGTAGACCAGTGTTTAACTACATTACCTCAGTCTGTATGCATCCCCCCCAAACCTGACTCAGTTGGTAGACCAGTGTTTAACTACATTACCTCAGTCTGTATGCATCCCCCCCAAACCTGACTCAGTTGGTAGACCAGTGTTTAACTACATTACCTCAGTCTGTATGCATCCCCCCCAAACCTGACTCAGTTGGTAGACCAGTGTTTAACTACATTACCTCAGTCTGTATGTATCCCCCCAAACCTGACTCAGTTGGTAGACCAGTGTTTAACTACATTACCTCAGTCTGTATGCATCCCCCCCAAACCTGACTCAGTTGGTAGACCAGTGTTTAACTACATTACCTCAGTCTGTATGCATCCCCCCCAAACCTGACTCTAGTTGGTAGACCAGTGTTTAACTACATTACCTCAGTCTGTATGCATCCCCCCCAAACCTGACTCAGTTGGTAGACCAGTGTTTAACTACATTACCTCAGTCTGTATGCATCCCCCAAACCTGACTCAGTTGGTAGACCAGTGTTTAACTACATTACCTCAGTCTGTATGCATCCCCCCCAAACCTGACTCAGTTGGTAGACCAGTGTTTAACTACATTACCTCAGTCTGTATGCATCCCCCCAAACCTGACTCAGTTGGTAGACCAGTGTTTAACTACATTACCTCAGTCTGTATGCATCCCCCCAAACCTGACTCAGTTGGTAGACCAGTGTTTAACTACATTACCTCAGTCTGTATGCATCCCCCCAAACCTGACTCAGTTGGTAGACCAGTGTTTAACTACATTACCTCAGTCTGTATGCATCCCCCCAAACCTGACTCAGTTGGTAGACCAGTGTTTAACTACATTACCTCAGTCTGTATGCATCCCCCCAAACCTGACTCAGTTGGTAGACCAGTGTTTAACTACATTACCTCAGTCTGTATGCATCCCCCCAAACCTGACTCAGTTGGTAGACCAGTGTTTAACTACATTACCTCAGTCTGTATGCATCCCCCCCAAACCTGACTCAGTTGGTAGACCAGTGTTTAACTACATTACCTCAGTCTGTATGCATCCCCCCAAACCTGACTCAGTTGGTAGACCAGTGTTTAACTACATTACCTCAGTCTGTATGCATCCCCCCCAAACCTGACTCAGTTGGTAGACCAGTGTTTAACTACATTACCTCAGTCTGTATGCATCCCCCCCCAAACCTGACTCAGTTGGTAGACCAGTGTTTAACTACATTACCTCAGTCTGTATGCATCCCCCCCAAACCTGACTCAGTTGGTAGACCAGTGTTTAACTACATTACCTCAGTCTGTATGCATCCCCCCCCCAAACCTGACTCAGTTGGTAGACCAGTGTTTAACTACATTACCTCAGTCTGTATGCATCCCCCCCCCAAACCTGACTCAGTTGGTAGAGCGTGTCGCTTGCAACGCCAGGGTTGTGGGTTCGATTCCCACGGGGGAACAGTACGAAAAAGTATGGAAATGTATGCACTCACTACTGTAAGTGGCTGTGGATAAGAGCGTCTGCTAAATTACAGAAATGTAAAATGTACTGCCCTATATACATTTTTTAAAACATTTTTTAGTCATTTAGCAGATGCTCTTATCCACAGCCACTTACAGGAGCAATTAGGGTTAAGTGCCTTGCTCAAGGGCACATCGACAGATTTTTCAACCTAGTCGGCTCGGGGGGATTAGAACCAGCGACCTTTCGGTTACTGGGCACAACGCTCTTAACCACTAAGCTACCTGCCGCCCCATACAGGGAGCAAGGGGACCTTTGGGACACGACCCTTGACCTTTTGACCTTTGTTTCAGCACTAGACCTCGTCTTTGGCTTCTGTGTATGGGGAAAAGTTATTGGTGTACTGTCAATGGTAGCCCCTCTTAGCCTGATTCCCCCTTTTCTTCCTGTACCGTGCACTTGAACATTCGCCCGTCATGGATTTAAAAGCATTGGATTGGTGGAAGCATTGGCTGGAGTTTCCACCGTTGTTAAGTGCATGATGGGAAGTGGGCAAGTGTAAACTTTTGGGAGAAAGTGTATAATTGGGCTGCAGCCTTGGAATTGGGCTAATACTCCTCTGTTCCCTGTGACCTCTCTAGCTGACCCCTGACATTTGACCTATGACCCTGGCTGTGATTGGCTGGAGGTCTCAGGGAATGAGGGAGAGCTGGGTGGAGGGACACACCCCCCAGAGAGACAGAGATCAGCCGCCTGTAGACCTGCTATAACAACCTGCCACCTAAGGCCTGCGAAACTTAACACTTTCAATCCACCCTTATTAAGTCACTACAGTACGTTGAAGCAGATTCCAGATTTCCTGCTTATTCCATCGTGATTCCAGGAATCTGGAGTTCTGGGAATCTAAAGTGCTATTAGAATTAGAAAGGGTTGCCCTATTAATAACTACAAAATGTTGCCCTATAACTAACTACAGCACGTTGCCCTATAACTAACTACAGCACGTTGCCCTGTAGCTAACTACAGCACGTTGCCCTGTAACTAACTACAGCACGTTGCCCTGTAGCTAACTACAGCACGTTGCCCTGTAACTAACTACAGCACGTTGCCCTGTAACTAACTACAGCACGTTGCCCTGTAGCTAACTACAGCACGTTGCCCTGTAACTAACTACAGCACGTTGCCCTGTAGCTAACTACAGCATGTTGCCCTGTAACTAACTACAGCACGTTGCCCTGTAACTAACTACAGCACGTTGCCCTGTAACTAACTACAGCACGTTGCCCTGTAGCTAACTACAGCACGTTGCCCTGTAACTAACTACAGCACGTTGCCCTGTAACTAACTACAGCACGTTGCCCTGTAACTAACTACAGCACGTTGCCCTGTAACTAACTACAGCACGTTGCCCTGTAACTAACTACAGCACGTTGCCCTGTAACTAACTACAGCACGTTGCCCTGTAGCTAACTACAGCAGCGTTGCCCTGTAACTAACTACAGCACGTTGCCCTGTAGCTAACTACAGCACGTTGCCCTGTAACTAACTACAGCACGTTGCCCTGTAACTAACTACAGCACGTTGCCCTGTAGCTAACTACAGCACGTTGCCCTGTAACTAACTACAGCACGTTGCCCTGTAACTAACTACAGCACGTTGCCCTGTAACTAACTACAGCACGTTGCCCTGTAGCTAACTACAGCACGTTGCCCTGTAACTAACTACAGCACGTTGCCCTGTAGCTAACTACAGCACGTTGCCCTGTAACTAACTACAGCACGTTGCCCTGTAACTAACTACAGCACCGTTGCCCTGTAACTAACTACAGCACGTTGCCCTGTAGCTAACTACAGCACGTTGCCCTGTAACTAACTACAGCACGTTGCCCTGTAGCTAACTACAGCACGTTGCCCTGTAACTAACTACAGCACGTTGCCCTGTAACTAACTACAGCACGTTGCCCTGTAGCTAACTACAGCACGCGTTGCCCTGTAACTAACTACAGCACGTTGCCCTGTAACTAACTACAGCACGTTGCCCTGTAACTAACTACAGCACGTTGCCCTGTAGCTAACTACAGCACGTTGCCCTGTAACTAACTACAGCACGTTGCCCTGTAGCTAACTACAGCACGTTGCCCTGTAGCTAACTACAGCACGTTGCCCTGTAACTAACTACAGCACGTTGCCCTGTAGCTAACTACAGCACGTTGCCCTGTAGCTAACTACAGCACGTTGCCCTGTAACTAACTACAGCACGTTGCCCTGTAACTAACTACAGCACGTTGCCCTGTAACTAACTACAGCACGTTGCCCTGTAACTAACTACAGCACGTTGCCCTGTAGCTAACTACAGCACGTTGCCCTGTAGCTAACTACAGCACGTTGCCCTGTAACTAACTACAGCACGTTGCCCTGTAACTAACTACAGCACGTTGCCCTGTAACTAACTACAGCACGTTGCCCTGTAACTAACTACAGCACGTTGCCCTGTAGCTAACTACAGCACGTTGCCCTGTAACTAACTACAGCACGTTGCCCTGTAGCTAACTACAGCACGTTGCCCTGTAGCTAACTACAGCACGTTGCCCTGTAGCTAACTACAGCACGTTGCCCTGTAACTAACTACAGCACGTTGCCCTGTAACTAACTACAGCACGTTGCCCTGTAACTAACTACAGCACGTTGCCCTGTAACTAACTACAGCACGTTGCCCTGTAACTAACTACAGCACGTTGCCCTGTAACTAACTACAGCACGTTGCCCTGTAGCTAACTACAGCACGTTGCCCTGTAACTAACTACAGCACGTTGCCCTGTAGCTAACTACAGCACGTTGCCCTGTAACTAACTACAGCACGTTGCCCTGTAACTAACTACAGCACGTTGCCCTGTAACTAACTACAGCACGTTGCCCTGTAACTAACTACAGCACGTTGCCCTGTAACTAACTACAGCACGTTGCCCTGTAACTAACTACAGCACGTTGCCCTGTAACTAACTACAGCACGTTGCCCTGTAACTAACTACAGCACGTTGCCCTGTAACTAACTACAGCACGTTGTATAGTGCACAATATAGGGAATAGGCCTAGTCCCCTAGGAGGTAGGGGATAAGTCCCCTAGGAGGTATGGGTTAAGTCCCCTAGGAGGTAGGGGATAAGTCCCCTAGGAGGTAGGGGATAAGTCCCCTAGGAGGTATGGGTTAAGTCCCCTAGGAGGTATGGGTTAAGTCCCCTAGGAGGTATGGGTTAAGTCCCCTAGGAGGTAGGGGGTAAGGGCCTAGTCCCCTAGGAGGTATGGGTTAAGTCCCCTAGGAGGTAGGGGATAAGTCCCCTAGGAGGTATGGGTTAAGTCCCCTAGGAGGTAGGGGATAAGTCCCCTAGGAGGTATGGGTTAAGTCCCCTAGGAGGTATGGGTTAAGTCCCCTAGGAGGTAGGGGGTAAGGGCCTAGTCCCCTAGGAGGTAGGGGGTAAGTCCCCTAGGAGGTATGGGTTAAGTCCCCTAGGAGGTATGGGTTAAGTCCCCTAGGAGGTAGGGGATAAGTCCCCTAGGAGGTATGGGTTAAGTCCCCTAGGAGGTATGGGTTAAGTCCCCTAGGAGGTATGGGTTAAGTCCCCTAGGAGGTATGGGTTAAGTCCCCTAGGAGGTAGGGGGTAAGGGCCTAGTCCCCTAGGAGGTAGGGGGTAAGTCCCCTAGGAGGTAGGGGGTAAGGACCTAGTCCCCTAGGAGGTAGGGGGTAAGGGCCTAGTCCCCTAGGAGGTAGGGGGTAAGGGCCTAGTCCCCTAGGAGGTAGGGGGTAAGTCCCCTAGGAGGTAGGGGGTAAGTCCCCTAGGAGGTAGGGGGTAAGGGCCTAGTCCCTTAGGAGGTAGGGGGTAAGGGCCTAGTCCCCTAGGGGGTAAGGGCCTAGTCCCGTAGGGGGTAAGGGGCTAGTCCCCTAGGAGGTAGGGGGTAAGGGGCTAGTCCCCTATGAGGTAGGGGGTAAGGGGCTAGTCCCCTAGGAGGTAGGGGGTAAGGGGCTAGTCCCGTAGGGGGTAGGGGTAAGGGCCTAGTCCCCTAGGAGGTAGGGGGTAAGGGGCTAGTCCCCTAGGAGGTAGGGGGTAAGGGGCTAGTCCCCTAGGAGGTAGGGGGTAAGGGGCTAGTCCCCTAGTGGGTAAGGGGCTAGTCCCCTAGTGGGTAGGGGTAAGGGCCTAGTCCCCTAGGAGGTAGGGGGTAAGGGGCTAGGAGTCTCTCTGGTAGTGTGGTCTCTCTGTGTACCCCAGTGGTGCGGTGCTGAGCTCACTGGCGCCCCCTCTCTGTCTCCCACACACAGCACACTAATGATTTTGCCCTGTACACGGAGGCCATTAAGTTCTTCAACCACCCAGAGAGCATGGTCCGCATCGCAGTCAGAACCATCACACTGAACGTCTACAAGGGTGAGTCTCACACGCATATACACACACACACAGACACACACACAGACACACACACAGACACACACACACACACGCATATACACACACACACACACACACGCATATACACACACACACACACACAGCGCTACTAGGGGCTGTAACCTCTGCGATGGCCAGCTGCTATTCCTCCTCCTCTGTCGGTCCGGCTGTCCGTCTGTCTGTCTGTATAGTCTCAACTGACTGTCCTGTATGTGATCCTGTCTAACCAGGTAACACTAATACTGTCAACAACACACTGCTCTGTGTCTGTCTGTCTGTCCATGGTTGTCCATGATGATGGTAGTAGTGGTTATTATTAGGGTAATGTGACAGACACACCTATTCTGCTTTAATGTTCTCACTGTTCTGTACTAGTTGTCTTCCTGTCTCTTCCTGTCTCTTCCTTTTCTCTTCCTGTCTCTTCCTTTTCTCTTCCTGTCTCTTCCTGTCTCTCCCTGTCTCTTCCTTGTCTCTTCCTTTTCTCTTCCTGTCTCTTCCTTTTCTCTTCCTGTCTCTTCCTGTCTCTTCCCGTCTCTCCCTGTCTCTTCCTGTCTCTTCCTTTTCTCTTCCTGTCTCTTCCTGTCTCTTCCTTGTCTCTTCCTTTTCTCTTCCTGTCTCTTCCTTTTCTCTTCCTGTCTCTTCCTGTCTCTTCCTTGTCTCTTCCTTTTCTCTTCCTGTCTCTTCCTTTTCTCTTCCTGTCTCTTCCTGTCTCTTCCTTGTCTCTTCCTTTTCTCTTCCTGTCTCTTCCTTTTCTCTTCCTGTCTCTTCCTTGTCTCTTCCTTTTCTCTCCCTGTCTCTTCCTGTCTCTTCCTTTTCTCTTCCTGTCTCTTCCTGTCTCTTCCCGTCTCTCCCTGTCTCTTCCTGTCTCTCCCTGTCTCTTACTTTTCTCTTCCTTTTCTCTTCCTGTCTCTTCCTTTTCTCTTCCTGTCTCTTCCTGTCTCTTCCCGTCTCTCCCTGTCTCTTCCTGTCTCTCCCTGTCTCTTACTTTTCTCTTCCTTTTCTCTTCCTGTCTCTTCCTTTTCTCTTCCTGTCTCTTCCTGTCTCTTCCCGTCTCTCCCTGTCTCTTCCTGTCTCTTCCTGTCTCTTCCTGTCTCTTCCTGTCTCTTCCTGTCTCTCCCTGTCTCTCCCTGTCTCTCCCTGTCTCTTCCTGTCTCTTCCTGTCTCTTCCTTTTCTCTTCCTTTTCTCTCCCTGTCTCTTCCTGTCTCTTCCTGTCTCTTCCTTTTCTCTTCCTGTCTCTCCCTGTCTCTCCCTGTCTCTTCCTGTCTCTTCCTGTCTCTTCCTGTCTCTCCCTGTCTCTCCCTGTCTCTCCCTGTCTCTTCCTGTCTCTTCCTGTCTCTTCCTGTCTCTTCCTTTTCTCTTCCTGTCTCTTCCTTTTCTCTTCCTTTTCTCTTCCTTTTCTCTTCCTGTCTCTCCCTGTCTCTCCCTGTCTCTCCCTGTCTCTTCCTGTCTCTTCCTGTCTCTTCCTGTCTCTTCCTTTTCTCTTCCTGTCTCTTCCTTTTCTCTTCCTTTTCTCTTCCTGTCTCTTCCTGTCTCTTCCTGTCTCTTCCTGTCTCTTCCTGTCTCTTCCTTTTCTCTTCCTGTCTCTCCCTGTCTCTTCCTGTCTCTTCCTGTCTCTTCCTGTCTCTTCCTTTTCTCATCCTGTCTCTTCCTGTCTCTCCCTGTCTCTTCCTTTTCTCTTCCTTTTCTCTCCCTGTCTCTCCCTGTCTCTTCCTGTCTCTTCCTATCTCTTCCTGTCTCTCTCTGTCTCTTCCTGTCTCTTCCTGTCTCTTCCTGTCTCTTCCTGTCTCTTCCTGTCTCTTCCTGTCTCTTCTGCTCCACCAGTCCTGTGGCTGAGCTTCTTCACTCTGTTGCCTGGGGGTTTTGGGTGGGATCTGTTAACTTTTCCAAAATTCACCGGTTTTTCAGAAATCCCGGCAGGAAATCCAGTAATCCCCCAACCGGGGACAACCAGGGAATTTTGGAAAAGTTACCAGAATTTTGCAACCCTAGTCCTGGGTGCTTGGGGCTCTGGGTGCTTGGGGCTCTGGGTGCTTGGGGCTCTTGGGGCTCTGGGGACTTGGGGCTCTGGGTGCTTGGGGCTCTGGGTACTTGGGGCTCTTGGGGCTCTGGGTGCTTGGGGCTCTGGGTACTTGGGGCTCTGGGTGCTTGGGGCTCTGGGGACTTGGGGCTCTGGGGACTTGGGGCTCTGGGGACTTGGGGACTTGGGGCTCTGGATGCTTGGTGCTCTGGGGACTTGGGGCTCTGGGGACTTGGGGCTCTGGGTGCTTGGGGCTCTGGGGACTTGGGGCTCTGGGGACTTGGGGCTCTGGGTGCTTGGGGCTCTGGGGACTTGGGGCTCTGGGTGCTTGGGGCTCTGGGGACTTGGGGCTCTGGGGACTTGGGGACTTGGGGCTCTGGGGACTTGGGGCTCTGGGTGCTTGGGGCTCTGGGGACTTGGGGCTCTGGGTGCTTGGGGCTCTGGGTGCTTGGGGCTCTGGGGACTTGGGGCTCTGGGGGCTCTGGGGACTTGGTGCTCTTGGGGCTCTGGGGACTTGGGGCTCTGGGGACTTGGGGCTCTGGGGACTTGGGGCTCTGGGGACTTGGGGCTCTGGGGACTTGGGGCTCTGGGGACTTGGCTTGACATGGCTGACCAAGGTGTCTGAGCGGCGCTGCCTTGCTGATAAACTATGCACTACTCAACGTGCACGCCAGACAGAGCGTTATTTTCACTAACATATCAAATCTGTGGTCAGGGTAGTGTTGTCCTGTCCTGTCTGTCTGCAGCCCTAGCATATATGTGAACTTAAGCATGAAGACCTGTGTGTTAACATTTTAACTGGAGTGTGTATCTAACTGTTAGCTGAAGAGTTGGTCTATTTAACCATGTATTCGCTGTGTGGGTTGTGTAAATGTGGGGTAAGCCTTTCTGTCTTAACAGGATTAAATCGACTGTTCTGTGTGTCTAACTGCTAGTAATGGTGGCATTAGTGTATATAACCTCCCTACCCTGGACCCAGACCTGCTGTTTAGTTCTGTTAGACCCTACACAGCCACCGTACTACCCTGGACCCAGACCTGCTGTTTAGTTCTGTTTGACCCTACACAGCCACCGTACTACCCTGGACCCAGACCTGCTGTTTAGTTCTGTTTGACCCTACACAGCCACCGTACTACCCTGGACCCCAGACCTGCTGTTTAGTTCTGTTTGACCCTACACAGCCACCGTACTACCCTGGACCCAGACCTGCTGTTTAGTTCTGTTAGACCCTACACAGCCACCGTACCGCCGTTAACCTTATGTATGTTCTCTCCCTTCCCTCCCTCTCACCATCCCCCTCTCCTTTCCCTCCCTCTCACTGTCCTTCTCCCTCCCTCCCTCCCTCCCCTCCCTCCCTCCCTTCCTCCCCTCACCTTACCCTTCCGTCCCCTCCCTCTCCCTCCCTCCCTCCCTCCCTCCCTCCCTCCCTCCCTCCCTCCCTCCCTCCCTCCCTCCCTCCCCTCCCCTTACCCTCCCCTCACTCCCTCTCCCCCTCCCCCTCTCTCCTCCTCTCTCTGTACCCCCCGTGGACCTAACTCCAGTCTCATGTAAGTCTAATTAAGAAATGTACCCCACTGTATGTATGTGTGTGTAGTCATGGTTAATGTTATTAATGATGTGATTGACTGGGCTTATCATTTAAATGGGTAAAACTGACCTGCATGCTTTTTCTTTGGTTTCTGTGTAATTCAAAACCCATCATTTTAAGTCAACTATTATAATGCTGATATACAGTATAATGCAATTTTTGCTAAGAGGTGAAACATTCCTGAATTTGAACGCCAGCCTCTGAACACTCCGTACAACCGTTGGTGATGAGTATTCAGGATGTTCAGAACGTTATGATGGACGTCCATAACGTCTTCGCATTGAAACCAGCTGCATTGAAAACTGCAATGTCTTCTTAATGACTGGAGTTGGCCTACCATGATGAGACACGTCAGAAATCATCGTTACTAGTTAGCGGCTAATCCATGAGACTATCCTCCCCTTCCTCCCACCCTGATGTTCTCCTTCTCAATCTCTCTTTTTAGAGTAGTCCTCTATATCATTATCTTAGAGTAGAGCCCTCTATCAGTCTCTTTTAGAGTAGAGTCCTCTATATCAGTCTCTTTTTAGAGTAGAGTCCTCTATATCAGTCTCTTTTTAGAGTAGAGTCCTATATCAGTCTCTTTTTAGAGTAGAGTCCTCTATATCAGTCTCTTTTTAGAGTAGAGTCCTCTATATCAGTCTCTTTTTAGAGTAGAGTCCTCTATATCAGTCTCTTTTAGAGTAGAGTCCTATATCAGTCTCTTTTTAGAGTAGAGTTCTATATCAGTCTCTTTTTAGAGTAGAGTCCTCTATATCAGTCTCTTTTTAGAGTAGAGTCCTCTATATCAGTCTCTTTTTAGAGTAGAGTCCTCTATATCAGTCTCTTTTTAGAGTAGAGTCCTCTATATCAGTCTCTTAGAGTAGAGTCCTCCTACTCGACTATCCAAACCCGTCCCAGTCGGTCCTCTGATTCCTAGTTTAGCGTTTGGCCGTAGCGATGTGGATGGGTAGCCAGCCAACCATTTAACCCTTTAACAACATCTCTCTAGCCTGGAGATGACATGTTGATACTGCTATGTCCTGCACTCCTGGAGAGAACAGCTTTAGCCGCTACATCGCTATACTCGTATCCACTCCTGGAGAGAACAGCTTTAGCCGCTACATCGCTATACTCGTATCCACTCCTGGAGAGAACAGCTTTAGCCGCTACATCGCTATACTCGTATCCACTCCTGGAGAGAACAGCTTTAGCCGCTACATCGCTATACTCGTATCCACTCCTGGAGAGAACAGCTTTAGCCTCTACATCGCTATACTCGTATCCACTCCTGGAGAGAACAGCTTTAGCCGCTACATCGCTATACTCGTATCCACTCCTGGAGAGAACAGCTTTAGCCGCTACATCGCTATACTCGTATCCACTCCTGGAGAGAACAGCTTTAGCCGCTACATAGCTATACTCGTATCCACTCCTGGAGAGAACAGCTTTAGCCGCTACATCGCTATACTCATATCCACTCCTGGAGAGAACAGCTTTAGCCGCTACATAGCTATACTCGTATCCACTCCTGGAGAGAACAGCTTTAGCCGCTACATCGCTATACTCGTATCCACTCCTGGAGAGAACAGCTTTAGCCGCTACATCGCTATACTCGTATCCACTCCTGGAGAGAACAGCTTTAGCCGCTACATCGCTATACTCGTATCCACTCCTGGAGAGAACAGCTTTAGCCGCTACATCGCTATACTCGTATCCACTCCTGGAGAGAACAGCTTTAGCCGCTACATCGCTATACTCGTATCCACTCCTGGAGAGAACAGCTTTAGCCGCTACATCGCTATACTCGTATCCACTCCTGGAGAGAACAGCTTTAGCCGCTACATAGCTATACTCGTATCCACTCCTGGAGAGAACAGCTTTAGCCGCTACATCGCTATACTCATATCCACTCCTGGAGAGAATAGCGTTAGCCGCTACATCGCTATACTCGTATCCACTCCTGGAGAGAACAGCTTTAGCCGCTACATAGCTATACTCGTATCCACTCCTGGAGAGAACAGCTTTAGCCGCTACATCGCTATACTTGTATCCACTCCTGGAGAGAACAGCTTTAGCCGCTACATCGCTATACTCATATCCACTCCTGGAGAGAACAGCTTTAGCCGCTACATCGCTATACTCGTATCCACTCCTGGAGAGAACAGCTTTAGCCGCTACATCGCTATACTCGTATCCACTCCTGGAGAGAACAGCTTTAGCCGCTACATCGCTATACTCGTATCCACTCCTGGAGAGAACAGCTTTAGCCGCTACATCGCTATACTCGTATCCACTCCTGGAGAGAACAGCTTTAGCCTCTACATCGCTATACTCGTATCCACTCCTGGAGAGAACAGCTTTAGCCGCTACATCGCTATACTCGTATCCACTCCTGGAGAGAACAGCTTTAGCCGCTACATAGCTATACTCGTATCCACTCCTGGAGAGAACAGCTTTAGCCGCTACATCGCTATACTCGTATCCACTCCTGGAGAGAACAGCTTTAGCCGCTACATCGCTATACTCGTATCCACTCCTGGAGAGAACAGCTTTAGCCGCTACATCGCTATACTCGTATCCACTCCTGGAGAGAACAGCTTTAGCCGCTACATCGCTATACTCGTATCCACTCCTGGAGAGAACAGCTTTAGCCGCTACATCGCTATACTCGTATCCACTCCTGGAGAGAACAGCTTTAGCCGCTACATCGCTATACTCGTATCCACTCCTGGAGAGAACAGCTTTAGCCGCTACATCGCTATACTCGTATCCACTCCTGGAGAGAACAGCTTTAGCCTCTACATCGCTATACTCGTATCCACTCCTGGAGAGAACAGCTTTAGCCGCTACATCGCTATACTCGTATCCACTCCTGGAGAGAACAGCTTTAGCCGCTACATAGCTATACTCGTATCCACTCCTGGAGAGAACAGCTTTAGCCGCTACATCGCTATACTCATATCCACTCCTGGAGAGAACAGCTTTAGCCGCTACATAGCTATACTCGTATCCACTCCTGGAGAGAACAGCTTTAGCCGCTACATCGCTATACTCGTATCCACTCCTGGAGAGAACAGCTTTAGCCGCTACATCGCTATACTCGTATCCACTCCTGGAGAGAACAGCTTTAGCCGCTACATCGCTATACTCGTATCCACTCCTGGAGAGAACAGCTTTAGCCGCTACATCGCTATACTCGTATCCACTCCTGGAGAGAACAACTTTAGCCGCTACATCGCTATACTCGTAT
Organism: Coregonus clupeaformis; assembly: GCF_020615455.1. Taxonomy (NCBI): domain Eukaryota; kingdom Metazoa; phylum Chordata; class Actinopteri; order Salmoniformes; family Salmonidae; genus Coregonus; species Coregonus clupeaformis. The sequence goes on from NW_025534435.1 coordinate 25,599, forward strand.
CCACTCCTGGAGAGAACAGCTTTAGCCGCTACATAGCTATACTCGTATCCACTCCTGGAGAGAACAGCTTTAGCCGCTACATCGCTATACTCATATCCACTCCTGGAGAGAATAGCGTTAGCCGCTACATAGCTATACTCGTATCCACTCCTGGAGAGAACAGCTTTAGCCGCTACATCGCTATACTCATATCCACTTCTGGAGAGAACAGCTTTAGCCGCTACATCGCTACACTCGTATCCACTCCTGGAGAGAACAGCTTTAGCCGCTACATAGCTATACTCGTATCCATTTTATGCTACTACACTCACACACACAATACTCAGCAATGGGTTCACTCAACAATATATGCTTTGTATATATGAAAATATATATATATGCTTAATCTTATTATTGATTGATTGTTGTATTGGTTGGGTGATTTGTTGTATTGGTTGGGTGATTTGTTGTATTGGTTGGGTGATTTGTTGTATTGGTTGGGTGATTTGTTGTATTGGTTGGGTGATTTGTTGTATTGGTTGGGTGATTTGTTGTATTGGTTGGGTGGTTGGATAGATTGGTTAACTTTTTTAATTCATTGGATCCCAGCATCCTTTTGTTATTTGACCTAAACCTCTCTGTATATTTTAGTGCTGAGCGATTAACTGACATTTCAAGTTTTTTTTCGATTATGGAACAACTAATAGACCGACGCCGATTCAATTACTTGAATTCCATTTAGTTCATCTTTTTTGTTAGCTCAAACGGCCATTTCAAGTCAGGAACTATGTGGGACGCTGGGCTGAAGGGAGTTGTAGTTTTCATTTAAGCAAATATTGAACCTAGTTCAGCGCAGAAATTTGGTAATTAACTACAATGACCATAATCCATTTGAGCCTGTTTTTTTTTCCGGCTCGGTCATACAGATCTCTTGACGGATTCACTTTTCCGCCTGCTACGTCAGGTTAGATACATACAGACCTCATGATGGAGGAAGGTACTGCTACGTCAGGTTAGATACATACAGACCTCATGAGGAGAGGAAGGTACTGCTACGTCAGGTTAGATATACAGACCTCATGAGAGAGGAAGGTACTGCTACGTCAGGTTAGATACATACAGACCTCATGAGAGAGGAAGGTACTGCTACGTCAGGTTAGATATACAGACCTCATGAGAGAGGAAGGTACTGCTACGTCAGGTTAGATACATACAGACCTCATGAGAGAGGAAGGTGCTGCTACGTCAGGTTAGATACACACAGACCTCATGAGAGAGGAAGGTGCTGCTACGTCAGGTTAGATACACAGACCTCATGAGAGAGGAAGGTACTGCTACGTCAGGTTAGATACACACAGACCTCATGAGGAGAGGAAGGTACTGCTACGTCAGGTTAGATACATACAGACCTCATGAGGAGAGGAAGGTGCTGCTACGTCAGGTTAGATACACAGACCTCATGAGGAGAGGAAGGTACTGCTACGTCAGGTTAGATACACAGACCTCATGAGGAGAGGAAGGTACTGCTACGTCAGGTTAGATACACACAGACCTCATGAGAGAGGAAGGTGCTGCTACGTCAGGTTAGATATACAGACCTCATGAGAGAGGAAGGTACTGCTACGTCAGGTTAGATACACAGACCTCATGAGAGAGGAAGGTGCTGCTACGTCAGGTTAGATACACAGACCTCATGAGAGAGGAAGGTACTGCTACGTCAGGTTAGATATACAGACCTCATGAGAGAGGAAGGTACTGCTACGTCAGGTTAGATACACACAGACCTCATGAGAGAGGAAGGTACTGCTACGTCAGGTTAGATACACACAGACCTCATGAGAGAGGAAGGTACTGCTACGTCAGGTTAGATACACACAGACCTCATGAGAGAGGAAGGTACTGCTACGTCAGGTTAGATACACACAGACCTCATGAGGAGAGGAAGGTACTGCTACGTCAGGTTAGATACACAGACCTCATGAGAGAGGAAGGTACTGCTACGTCAGGTTAGATACACAGACCTCATGAGGAGAGGAAGGTACTGCTACGTCAGGTTAGATACACACAGACCTCATGAGAGAGGAATGTACTGCTACGTCAGGTTAGATACACAGACCTCATGAGAGAGGAAGGTACTGCTACGTCAGGTTAGATACACACAGACCTCATGAGGAGAGGAAGGTGCTGCTACGTCAGGTTAGATACACACAGACCTCATGAGGAGAGGAAGGTACTGCTACGTCAGGTTAGATACACAGACCTCATGAGGAGAGGAAGGTACTGCTACGTCAGGTTAGATACATACAGACCTCATGAGGAGAGGAAGGTGCTGCTACGTCAGGTTAGATACACAGACCTCATGAGAGAGGAAGGTACTGCTACGTCAGGTTAGATACACACAGACCTCATGAGAGAGGAAGGTGCTGCTACGTCAGGTTAGATACATACAGACCTCATGAGGAGAGGAAGGTACTGCTACGTCAGGTTAGATACACACAGACCTCATGAGAGAGGAAGGTGCTGCTACGTCAGGTTAGATACACACAGACCTCATGAGAGAGGAATGTACTGCTACGTCAGGTTAGATACACACAGACCTCATGAGAGAGGAATGTACTGCTACGTCAGGTTAGATACACAGACCTCATGAGAGAGGAATGTACTGCTACGTCAGGTTAGATACACACAGACCTCATGAGAGAGGAAGGTACTGCTACGTCAGGTTAGATACACAGACCTCATGAGAGAGGAAGGTACTGCTACGTCAGGTTAGATACACAGACCTCATGAGGAGAGGAATGTACTGCTACGTCAGGTTAGATACACAGACCTCATGAGAGAGGAATGTACTGCTACGTCAGGTTAGATACACACAGACCTCATGAGAGAGTAAGGTACTGCTACGTCAGGTTAGATACACACAGACCTCATGAGAGAGGAAGGTACTGCTACGTCAGGTTAGATACACAGACCTCATGAGAGAGGAATGTACTGCTACGTCAGGTTAGATACACAGACCTCATGAGAGAGGAATGTACTGCTACGTCAGGTTAGATACACAGACCTCATGAGAGAGGAATGTACTGCTACGTCAGGTTAGATACACACAGACCTCATGAGAGAGGAAGGTACTGCTACGTCAGGTTAGATACACAGACCTCATGAGAGAGGAAGGTACTGCTACGTCAGGTTAGATACACAGACCTCATGAGAGAGGAAGGTACTGCTACGTCAGGTTAGATACACAGACCTCATGAGAGAGGAAGGTACTGCTACGTCAGGTTAGATACACACAGACCTCACGAGAGAGGAAGGTACTGCTACGTCAGGTTAGATACACAGACCTCATGAGAGAGGAAGGTGCTGCTACGTCAGGTTAGATACACAGACCTCATGAGAGAGGAAGGTACTGCTACGTCAGGTTAGATACACACAGACCTCATGAGGAGAGGAAGGTACTGCTACGTCAGGTTAGATACACAGACCTCATGAGGAGAGGAAGGTACTGCTACGTCAGGTTAGATACACAGACCTCATGAGAGAGGAAGGTACTGCTACGTCAGGTTAGATACACACAGACCTCATGAGAGAGGAAGGTACTGCTACGTCAGGTTAGATACACAGACCTCATGAGAGAGGAATGTACTGCTACGTCAGGTTAGATACACAGAGACCTCATGAGAGAGGAAGGTACTGCTACGTCAGGTTAGATACACACAGACCTCATGAGAGAGGAAGGTACTGCTACGTCAGGTTAGATACACAGAGACCTCATGAGAGAGGAAGGTACTGCTACGTCAGGTTAGATATACACAGACCTCATGAGAGAGGAAGGTACTGCTACGTCAGGTTAGATACACACAGACCTCATGAGAGAGGAAGGTACTGCTACGTCAGGTTAGATACACAGACCTCATGAGAGAGGAAGGTACTGCTACGTCAGGTTAGATACACACAGACCTCATGAGAGAGGAAGGTACTGCTACGTCAGGTTAGATACACAGAGACCTCATGAGAGAGGAAGGTACTGCTACGTCAGGTTAGATACACACAGACCTCATGAGAGAGGAAGGTACTGCTACGTCAGGTTAGATACACAGACCTCATGAGAGAGGAATGTACTGCTACGTCAGGTTAGATACACACAGACCTCATGAGAGAGGAATGTACTGCTACGTCAGGTTAGATACACACAGACCTCATGAGAGAGGAAGGTACTGCTACGTCAGGTTAGATACACACAGACCTCATGAGAGAGGAAGGTACTGCTACGTCAGGTTAGATACACAGAGACCTCATGAGAGAGGAAGGTACTGCTACGTCAGGTTAGATACACAGACCTCATGAGAGAGGAAGGTACTGCTACGTCAGGTTAGATACACACAGACCTCATGAGAGAGGAAGGTACTGCTACGTCAGGTTAGATACACACAGACCTCATGAGAGAGGAAGGTACTGCTACGTCAGGTTAGATACACACAGACCTCATGAGAGAGGAAGGTACTGCTACGTCAGGTTAGATACACACAGACCTCATGAGAGAGGAAGGTACTGCTACGTCAGGTTAGATACACAGACCTCATGAGAGAGGAAGGTACTGCTACGTCAGGTTAGATACACACAGACCTCATGAGAGAGGAAGGTACTGCTACGTCAGGTTAGATACACACAGACCTCATGAGAGAGGAAGGTACTGCTACGTCAGGTTAGATACACACAGACCTCATGAGAGAGGAAGGTACTGCTACGTCAGGTTAGATACACACAGACCTCATGAGAGAGGAAGGTACTGCTACGTCAGGTTAGATACACTCAGACCTCACGAGAGAGGAAGGTGCTGCTACGTCAGGTTAGATACACACAGACCTCATGAGGAGAGGAAGGTACTGCTACGTCAGGTTAGATACACACAGACCTCATGAGGAGAGGAAGGTGCTGCTACGTCAGGTTAGATACACACAGACCTCATGAGAGAGGAAGGTACTGCTACGTCAGGTTAGATACACACAGACCTCATGAGAGAGGAAGGTACTGCTACGTCAGGTTAGATACACAGACCTCATGAGAGAGGAAGGTACTGCTACGTCAGGTTAGATACACACAGACCTCATGAGAGAGGAAGGTACTGCTACGTCAGGTTAGATACACACAGACCTCATGAGAGAGGAAGGTACTGCTACGTCAGGTTAGATACACACAGACCTCATGAGAGAGGAAGGTACTGCTACGTCAGGTTAGATACACAGACCTCATGAGAGAGGAAGGTACTGCTACGTCAGGTTAGATACACAGACCTCATGAGGAGAGGAATGTACTGCTACGTCAGGTTAGATACACAGACCTCATGAGAGAGGAATGTACTGCTACGTCAGGTTAGATACACACAGACCTCATGAGAGAGGAAGGTACTGCTACGTCAGGTTAGATACACTCAGACCTCATGAGAGAGGAAGGTACTGCTACGTCAGGTTAGATACACACAGACCTCATGAGAGAGGAAGGTACTGCTACGTCAGGTTAGATACACACAGACCTCATGAGAGAGGAAGGTACTGCTACGTCAGGTTAGATACACTCAGACCTCACGAGAGAGGAAGGTGCTGCTACGTCAGGTTAGATACACACAGACCTCATGAGGAGAGGAAGGTACTGCTACGTCAGGTTAGATACACACAGACCTCATGAGAGAGGAAGGTACTGCTACGTCAGGTTAGATACACACAGACCTCATGAGAGAGGAAGGTGCTGCTACGTCAGGTTAGATACACACAGACCTCATGAGGAGAGGAAGGTACTGCTACGTCAGGTTAGATACACAGACCTCATGAGGAGAGGAAGGTACTGCTACGTCAGGTTAGATACACACAGACCTCATGAGAGAGGAAGGTGCTGCTACGTCAGGTTAGATACATACAGACCTCATGAGAGAGGAAAGTACTGCTACGTCAGGTTAGATACACGCAGACCTCATGAGAGAGGAAGGTACTGCTACGTCAGGTTAGATACACAGACCTCATGAGGAGAGGAAGGTACTGCTACGTCAGGTTAGATACACAGACCTCATGAGAGAGGAAGGTACTGCTACGTCAGGTTAGATACACACAGACCTCACGAGAGAGGAAGGTGCTGCTACGTCAGGTTAGATACACACAGACCTCATGAGAGAGGAAGGTACTGCTACGTCAGGTTAGATACACAGACCTCATGAGAGAGGAAGGTGCTGCTACGTCAGGTTAGATATACAGACCTCATGAGAGAGGAAGGTACTGCTACGTCAGGTTAGATACACAGACCTCATGAGAGAGGAAGGTGCTGCTACGTCAGGTTAGATACACAGAGACCTCATGAGAGAGGAAGGTACTGCTACGTCAGGTTAGATACACAGACCTCATGAGAGAGGAAGGTACTGCTACGTCAGGTTAGATACACACAGACCTCATGAGAGAGGAAGGTACTGCTACGTCAGGTTAGATACACAGACCTCATGAGGAGAGGAAGGTACTGCTACGTCAGGTTAGATACACAGACCTCATGAGAGAGGAAGGTACTGCTACGTCAGGTTAGATACACAGACCTCATGAGAGAGGAAGGTACTGCTACGTCAGGTTAGATACACAGACCTCATGAGAGAGGAAGGTACTGCTACGTCAGGTTAGATACACAGACCTCATGAGAGAGGAAGGTACTGCTACGTCAGGTTAGATACATACAGACCTCATGAGAGAGGAATGTACTGCTACGTCAGGTTAGATACACAGACCTCATGAGAGAGGAAGGTACTGCTACGTCAGGTTAGATACACAGACCTCATGAGAGAGGAAGGTACTGCTACGTCAGGTTAGATACACAGACCTCATGAGAGAGGAAGGTACTGCTACGTCAGGTTAGATACACACAGACCTCATGAGAGAGGAATGTACTGCTACGTCAGGTTAGATACACAGACCTCATGAGAGAGGAATGTACTGCTACGTCAGGTTAGATACACACAGACCTCATGAGAGAGGAAGGTACTGCTACGTCAGGTTAGATACACAGACCTCATGAGAGAGGAAGGTACTTCTACGTCAGGTTAGATACACAGACCTCATGAGGAGAGGAAGGTACTGCTACGTCAGGTTAGATACACACAGACCTCATGAGAGAGGAAGGTACTGCTACGTCAGGTTAGATACACACAGACCTCATGAGAGAGGAATGTACTGCTACGTCAGGTTAGATACACACAGACCTCATGAGAGAGGAAGGTACTGCTACGTCAGGTTAGATACACACAGACCTCATGAGAGAGGAAGGTACTGCTACGTCAGGTTAGATACACAGACCTCATGAGAGAGGAAGGTACTGCTACGTCAGGTTAGATACACACAGACCTCATGAGAGAGGAAGGTACTGCTACGTCAGGTTAGATACACACAGACCTCATGAGAGAGGAATGTACTGCTACGTCAGGTTAGATACACACAGACCTCATGAGAGAGGAAGGTACTGCTACGTCAGGTTAGATACACACAGACCTCATGAGAGAGGAAGGTACTGCTACGTCAGGTTAGATACACACAGACCTCATGAGAGAGGAAGGTACTGCTACGTCAGGTTAGATACACACAGACCTCATGAGAGAGGAAGGTACTGCTACGTCAGGTTAGATACACAGACCTCATGAGAGAGGAAGGTACTGCTACGTCAGGTTAGATATACACAGACCTCATGAGAGAGGAAGGTACTGCTACGTCAGGTTAGATACACAGACCTCATGAGAGAGGAAGGTACTGCTACGTCAGGTTAGATATACACAGACCTCATGAGAGAGGAATGTACTGCTACGTCAGGTTAGATACACACAGACCTCATGAGAGAGGAAGGTACTGCTACGTCAGGTTAGATACACACAGACCTCATGAGGAGAGGAAGGTACTGCTACGTCAGGTTAGATACACACAGACCTCATGAGAGAGGAAGGTACTGCTACGTCAGGTTAGATACATACAGACCTCATGAGAGAGGAAGGTACTGCTACGTCAGGTTAGATACACAGACCTCATGAGAGAGGAATGTACTGCTACGTCAGGTTAGATACACACAGACCTCATGAGAGAGGAAGGTACTGCTACGTCAGGTTAGATACACAGACCTCATGAGGAGAGGAAGGTACTGCTACGTCAGGTTAGATACACAGACCTCATGAGAGAGGAAGGTACTGCTACGTCAGGTTAGATACACAGACCTCATGAGGAGAGGAAGGTGCTGCTACGTCAGGTTAGATACACACAGACCTCATGAGAGAGGAAGGTGCTGCTACGTCAGGTTAGATACACAGACCTCATGAGGAGAGGAAGGTGCTGCTACGTCAGGTTAGATACACACAGACCTCATGAGGAGAGGAAGGTACTGCTACGTCAGGTTAGATACATACAGACCTCATGAGGAGAGGAAGGTGCTGCTACGTCAGGTTAGATACATACATACCTCATGAGAGAGGAAGGTACTGCTACGTCAGGTTAGATACATACAGACCTCATGAGGAGAGGAAGGTGCTGCTACGTCAGGTTAGATACACAGACCTCATGAGAGAGGAAGGTGCTGCTACGTCAGGTTAGATACACAGACCTCATGAGAGAGGAAGGTACTGCTACGTCAGGTTAGATACACAGAGACCTCATGAGAGAGGAAGGTACTGCTACGTCAGGTTAGATACACAGAGACCTCATGAGAGAGGAAGGTACTGCTACGTCAGGTTAGATACACAGAGACCTCATGAGAGAGGAAGGTACTGCTACGTCAGGTTAGATACACAGAGACCTCATGAGAGAGGAAGGTACTGCTACGTCAGGTTAGATACACACAGACCTCATGAGAGAGGAAGGTACTGCTACGTCAGGTTAGATACACAGACCTCATGAGAGAGGAAGGTACTGCTACGTCAGGTTAGATACACAGACCTCATGAGAGAGGAAGGTACTGCTACGTCAGGTTAGATACACACAGACCTCATGAGAGAGGAAGGTACTGCTACGTCAGGTTAGATACACTCAGACCTCATGAGAGAGAAAGGTACTGCTACGTCAGGTTAGATACATACAGACCTCATGAGAGAGGAAGGTACTGCTACGTCAGGTTAGATACATACAGACCTCATGAGAGAGGAAGGTACTGCTACGTCAGGTTAGATACACAGACCTCATGAGAGAGGAAGGTACTGCTACGTCAGGTTAGATACACAGACCTCATGAGAGAGGAAGGTACTGCTACGTCAGGTTAGATACACACAGACCTCATGAGAGAGGAAGGTACTGCTACGTCAGGTTAGATACACACAGACCTCATGAGAGAGGAAGGTACTGCTACGTCAGGTTAGATACACAGACCTCATGAGAGAGGAAGGTACTGCTACGTCAGGTTAGATACACACAGACCTCATGAGAGAGGAAGGTACTGCTACGTCAGGTTAGATACACACAGACCTCATGAGAGAGGAAGGTACTGCTACGTCAGGTTAGATACACAGACCTCATGAGAGAGGAAGGTACTGCTACGTCAGGTTAGATACACACAGACCTCATGAGAGAGGAAGGTACTGCTACGTCAGGTTAGATACACAGACCTCATGAGAGAGGAAGGTATGCTACGTCAGGTTAGATACACAGACCTCATGAGAGAGGAAGGTATGCTACGTCAGGTTAGATACACAGACCTCATGAGAGAGGAAGGTGCTGCTACGTCAGGTTAGATACACACAGACCTCATGAGAGAGGAAGGTACTGCTACGTCAGGTTAGATACACAGACCTCATGAGAGAGGAAGGTACTGCTACGTCAGGTTAGATACACACAGACCTCATGAGAGAGGAAGGTACTGCTACGTCAGGTTAGATACACAGACCTCATGAGGAGAGGAAGGTACTGCTACGTCAGGTTAGATACACAGACCTCATGAGAGAGGAAGGTATGCTACGTCAGGTTAGATACACAGACCTCATGAGAGAGGAAGGTGCTGCTACGTCAGGTTAGATACACACAGACCTCATGAGAGAGGAAGGTACTGCTACGTCAGGTTAGATACACAGACCTCATGAGAGAGGAAGGTACTGCTACGTCAGGTTAGATACACACAGACCTCATGAGAGAGGAAGGTGCTGCTACGTCAGGTTAGATACACAGACCTCATGAGAGAGGAAGGTACTGCTACGTCAGGTTAGATACACACAGACCTCATGAGAGAGGAAGGTACTGCTACGTCAGGTTAGATACATACAGACCTCATGAGAGAGGAAGGTACTGCTACGTCAGGTTAGATACACACAGACCTCATGAGAGAGGAAGGTACTGCTACGTCAGGTTAGATACACACAGACCTCATGAGAGAGGAAGGTACTGCTACGTCAGGTTAGATACACACAGACCTCATGAGAGAGGAAGGTACTGCTACGTCAGGTTAGATACACAGAGACCTCATGAGAGAGGAAGGTACTGCTACGTCAGGTTAGATACACACAGACCTCATGAGAGAGGAAGGTGCTGCTACGTCAGGTTAGATACATACAGACCTCATGAGAGAGGAAGGTACTGCTACGTCAGGTTAGATACATACAGACCTCATGAGAGAGGAAGGTACTGCTACGTCAGGTTAGATACACAGACCTCATGAGAGAGGAAGGTGCTGCTACGTCAGGTTAGATACACACAGACCTCATGAGAGAGGAAGGTACTGCTACGTCAGGTTAGATACACAGACCTCATGAGGAGAGGAAGGTACTGCTACGTCAGGTTAGATACACAGACCTCATGAGGAGAGGAAGGTACTGCTACGTCAGGTTAGATACACAGACCTCATGAGAGAGGAAGGTACTGCTACGTCAGGTTAGATACACAGACCTCATGAGAGAGGAAGGTACTGCTACGTCAGGTTAGATACACAGACCTCATGAGAGAGGAAGGTACTGCTACGTCAGGTTAGATACACAGACCTCATGAGAGAGGAATGTACTGCTACGTCAGGTTAGATACACACAGACCTCATGAGAGAGGAATGTACTGCTACGTCAGGTTAGATACACTCAGACCTCATGAGAGAGGAAGGTACTGCTACGTCAGGTTAGATACACACAGACCTCATGAGAGAGGAAGGTACTGCTACGACGAGAGGGACAGAGACAGTTGGTGAAAGTATGCCTTATCTACTTTGAAGAACTAGTCAAATGATTTGGTCAGACAGCTCTGCAGCATACTTAGGCAGGCTAGCCAAATAGGATGACTAAAGACATTGGGGAGCACAGAGATAAAATTTTACATTTTAGTCATTTAGCAGACGCTCTTATCCAGAGCGACTTACAGGAGCAATTAGGGTTAAGTGCCTTGCTCAAGGGCACATCGACAGATTTTTCACCTAGTCTGGGATTAGAACCAGCGACCTTTCGGTTACTGGCACAACGCTCTTAACCACTAAACTACCTGCCGCCATAACGTTAGATGGTCTGGCTGACTGGCTGCTACTGCCTGAGCAGAGATGAGATGATGACTTTAAGGAATTAAAAAGAATAAAGTCATCAAATAAAAAACGACGTAATATACACAACGGAAATATTGTCTTATTTCATAGTAATTTACTGTTGTTCTATTGATGTCTACCCAATGTGGACCTGACAGAGACAATGGAATATTTTCAAGGCTGTTCACTATTTTTGGCTGTGGAATTTCCTTTTAAAAAGCTCTAAAAACATTTTAAATTGCATTATTTCATAATGCATTTAATGGAGAAAAAATAAAGAAAAAAGATTGATACTTTTTTAAATAATCTAACCGAAACCGAACCGTCTTCAAAAAGCGCTAATCGCTCAGCACTAATGTATGTGTCTGGTCCTGGATTCCTCTGTCTCCCCTCCCTGTCTCTCTGTATATGTCTGGTCCTGGATTCCTCTGTCTCCCCTCCCTGTCTCTCTGTATATGTCTGGTCCTGGATTCCTCTGTCTCCCCTCCCTGTCTCTCTGTATGTGTCTGGTCCTGGATTCCTCTGTCTCCCCTCCCTGTCTCTCTGTATGTGTCTGGTCCTGGATTCCTCTGTCTCCCCTCCCTGTCTCTCTGTATGTGTCTGGTCCTGGATTCCTCTGTCTCCCCTCCCTGTCTCTCTGTATATGTCTGGTCCTGGAAATCCTCTGTCTCCCCTCCCTGTCTCTCTGTATATGTCTGGTCCTGGATTCCTCTGTCTCCCCTCCCTGTCTCTCTGTATATGTCTGGTCCTGGATTCCTCTGTCTCCCCTCCCTGTCTCTCCGTATGTGTCTGGTCCTGGATTCCTCTGTCTCCCCTCCCTGTCTCTCTCTGGTCCTGGATTCCTCTGTCTCCCCTCCCTGTCTCTCTGTATGTGTCTGGTCCTGGATTCCTCTGTCTCCCCTCCCTGTCTCTCTGTATGTGTCTGGTCCTGGAAATCCTCTGTCTCCCCTCCCTGTCTCTCTGTATGTGTCTGGTCCTGGATTCCTCTGTCTCCCCTCCCTGTCTCTCTGTATGTGTCTGGTCCTGGAAATCCTCTGTCTCCCCTCCCTGTCTCTCTGTATGTGTCTGGTCCTGGATTCCTCTGTCTCCCCTCCCTGTCTCTCTCTGGTCCTGGATTCCTCTGTCTCCCCTCCCTGTCTCTCTGTATGTGTCTGGTCCTGGATTCCTCTGTCTCCCCTCCCTGTCTCTCTGTATATGTCTGGTCCTGGAAATCCTCTGTCTCCCCTCCCTGTCTCCCCGTATATGTCTGGTCCTGGATTCCTCTGTCTCCCCTCCCTGTCTCTCTGTATGTGTCTGGTCCTGGATTCCTCTGTCTCCCCTCCCTGTCTCTCTGTATGTGTCTGGTCCTGGATTCCTCTGTCTCCCCTCCCTGTCTCTCTGTATGTGTCTGGTCCTGGATTCCTCTGTCTCCCCTCCCTGTCTCTCTGTATGTGTCTGGTCCTGGATTCCTCTGTCTCCCCTCCCTGTCTCTCTGTATATGTCTGGTCCTGGATCTCTCTGTCTCCCCTCCCTGTCTCTCTGTATATGTCTGGTCCTGGATTCCTCTGTCTCCCCTCCCTGTCTCTCTGTATGTGTCTGGTCCTGGATTCCTCTGTCTCCCCTCCCTGTCTCTCTGTATGTGTCTGGTCCTGGATTCCTCTGTCTCCCCTCCCTGTCTCTCTGTATGTGTCTGGTCCTGGATTCCTCTGTCTCCCCTCCCTGTCTCTCTGTATATGTCTGGTCCTGGATTCCTCTGTCTCCCCTCCCTGTCTCTCTGTATATGTCTGGTCCTGGATTCCTCTGTCTCCCCTCCCTGTCTCTCTGTATGTGTCTGGTCCTGGATTCCTCTGTCTCCCCTCCCTGTCTCTCTGTATATGTCTGGTCCTGGATTCCTCTGTCTCCCCTCCCTGTCTCTCTGTATGTGTCTGGTCCTGGATTCCTCTGTCTCCCCTCCCTGTCTCTCTGTATGTGTCTGGTCCTGGATTCCTCTGTCTCCCCTCCCTGTCTCTCTGTATGTGTCTGGTCCTGGATTCCTCTGTCTCCCCTCCCTGTCTCTCTGTATATGTCTGGTCGTGGATTCCTCTGTCTCCCCTCCCTGTCTCTCTGTATGTGTCTGGTCCTGGATTCCTCTGTCTCCCCTCCCTGTCTCTCTCTGGTCCTGGATTCCTCTGTCTCCCCTCCCTGTCTCTCTGTATGTGTTTGGTCCTGGATTCCTCTGTCTCCCCTCCCTGTCTCTCTGTATATGTCTGGTCCTGGATTCCTCTGTCTCCCCTCCCTGTCTCTCTGTATGTGTCTGGTCCTGGATTCCTCTGTCTCCCCTCCCTGTCTCTCTGTATGTGTCTGGTCCTGGATTCCTCTGTCTCCCCTCCCTGTCTCTCTGTATGTGTCTGGTCCTGGATTCCTCTGTCTCCCCTCCCTGTCTCTCTGTATATGTCTGGTCCTGGATTCCTCTGTCTCCCCTCCCTGTCTCTCTGTATATGTCTGGTCCTGGATTCCTCTGTCTCCCCTCCCTGTCTCTCTGTATGTGTCTGGTCCTGGATTCCTCTGTCTCCCCTCCCTGTCTCTCTGTATATGTCTGGTCCTGGATTCCTCTGTCTCCCCTCCCTGTCTCTCTGTATGTGTCTGGTCCTGGATTCCTCTGTCTCCCCTCCCTGTCTCTCTGTATGTGTCTGGTCCTGGATTCCTCTGTCTCCCCTCCCTGTCTCTCTGTATGTGTCTGGTCCTGGATTCCTCTGTCTCCCCTCCCTGTCTCTCTGTATATGTCTGGTCGTGGATTCCTCTGTCTCCCCTCCCTGTCTCTCTGTATGTGTCTGGTCCTGGATTCCTCTGTCTCCCCTCCCTGTCTCTCTCTGGTCCTGGATTCCTCTGTCTCCCCTCCCTGTCTCTCTGTATGTGTCTGGTCCTGGATTCCTCTGTCTCCCCTCCCTGTCTCTCTGTATGTGTCTGGTCCTGGATTCCTCTGTCTCCCCTCCCTGTCTCTCTGTATGTGTCTGGTCCTGGATTCCTCTGTCTCCCCTCCCTGTCTCTCTGTATGTGTCTGGTCCTGGATTCCTCTGTCTCCCCTCCCTGTCTCTCTCTGGTCCTGGATTCCTCTGTCTCCCCTCCCTGTCTCTCTCTGGTCCTGGATTCCTCTGTCTCCCCTCCCTGCCTCTCTGTATGTGTCTGGTCCTGGATTCCTCTGTCTCCCCTCCCTGTCTCTCTGTATGTGTCTGGTCCTGGATTCCTCTGTCTCCCCTCCCTGTCTCTCTGTATGTGTCTGGTCCTGGATTCCTCTGTCTCCCCTCCCTGTCTCTCTGTATATGTCTGGTCCTGGATTCCTCTGTCTCCCCTCCCTGCCTCTCTGTATATGTCTGGTCCTGGATTCCTCTGTCTCCCCTCCCTGTCTCTCTGTATGTGTCTGGTCCTGGATTCCTCTGTCTCCCCTCCCTGTCTCTCTGTATGTGTCTGGTCCTGGATTCCTCTGTCTCCCCTCCCTGTCTCTCTGTATGTGTCTGGTCCTGGATTCCTCTGTCTCCCCTCCCTGTCTCTCTGTATATGTCTGGTCCTGGAAATCCTCTGTCTCCCCTCCCTGTCTCTCTGTATATGTCTGGTCCTGGAAATCCTCTGTCTCCCCTCCCTGTCTCTCTGTATGTGTCTGGTCCTGGATTCCTCTGTCTCCCCTCCCTGTCTCTCTGTATGTGTCTGGTCCTGGAAATCCTCTGTCTCCCCTCCCTGTCTCTCTGTATATGTCTGGTCCTGGATTCCTCTGTCTCCCCTCCCTGTCTCTCTGTATGTGTCTGGTCCTGGATTCCTCTGTCTCCCCTCCCTGTCTCTCTGTATGTGTCTGGTCCTGGATTCCTCTGTCTCCCCTCCCTGTCTCTCCGTATATGTCTGGTCCTGGATTCCTCTGTCTCCCCTCCCTGTCTCTCTGTATATGTCTGGTCCTGGATTCCTCTGTCTCCCTCCCTGTCTCTCTGTATGTGTCTGGTCCTGGATTCCTCTGTCTCCCCTCCCTGTCTCTCTGTATATGTCTGGTCCTGGATTCCTCTGTCTCCCCTCCCTGTCTCTCTGTATATGTCTGGTCCTGGATTCCTCTGTCTCCCCTCCCTGTCTCTCTGTATATGTCTGGTCCTGGATTCCTCTGTCTCCCCTCCCTGTCTCTCTGTATGTGTCTGGTCCTGGAAATCCTCTGTCTCCCCTCCCTGTCTCTCTGTATGTGTCTGGTCCTGGATTCCTCTGTCTCCCCTCCCTGTCTCTCTGTATGTGACTGGTCCTGGATTCCTCTGTCTCCCCTCCCTGTCTCTCTGTATGTGTCTGGTCCTGGATTCCTCTGTCTCCCCTCCCTGTCTCTCTGTATGTGTCTGGTCCTGGATTCCTCTGTCTCCCCTCCCTGTCTCTCTGTATATGTCTGGTCCTGGATTCCTCTGTCTCCCCTCCCTGTCTCTCTGTATGTGTCTGGTCCTGGATTCCTCTGTCTCCCCTCCCTGTCTCTCTGTATGTGTCTGGTCCTGGATTCCTCTGTCTCCCCTCCCTGTCTCTCCGTATATGTCTGGTCCTGGATTCCTCTGTCTCCCCTCCCTGTCTCTCTGTATATGTCTGGTCCTGGAAATCCCTGCCTCTCTGTGTAACCATGGTAACATCCCCTGACCTCTGACCCCTAGTGGACAACCAGCACATGTTGCACTACATTCGAGACAAGACGGCGGTCCCCTACTTCAGTAACCTGGTCTGGTTCATCGGCTCCCACGTCATAGAGCTGGACAAGTGTGTTCAGACAGACCAAGAGTGAGTACACACACACACACACGCACACACACACACACACACACACACACACACACACACACACACACACACACACACACACACACACACACACACACACACACACACACACACACACACACACACACAGTACATGCACACACACGGCAGCAATGTCATCAAACTGGACATTTTACATTTTTAGTCATTTAGCAGACGCTCTTATCCAGAGCGACTTACAGGAGCAATTAAGTGGTTAAGTGCCTTGCTCAAGGGCACATCGACAGATTTTTTTTTCAACCTAGTCGGCTCGGGGGATTAGAACCAGCGACCTTTCGGTTACTGGGCACAACGCTCTTAACCGCTAAGCCACCTGCCGGAAGCAAATGTGTTCAGACTAAGGAAAAGTAAGAGTAGGTCAGTCTTCTTCTAGATGCTGTTATTATTTAGCTACTCACGTATTTCTATTGAAAGAGATGGGTAGGTCTGTACAGACTGTACGTTGATGAATGTCTGTGTGTGTAGGCCTTCAGGGTGAGGAGATCTTTACCTCTATCGAACCTTCAGATGGGTCCTGTTCTCACTGTGTCCACTAGGTGTCAGGGTTGTGTCAGGGGTCCTCTATCGAACCTTCAGATGGGTCATGTTCTCACTGCGTCCACTAGGTGTCAGGGTTGTGTCAGGGGTCCTCTATCGAACCTTCAGATGGGTCCTGTTCTCACTGTGTCCACTAGGTGTCAGGGTTGTGTCAGGTCCTCTATCGAACCTTCAGATGGGTCATGTTCTCACTGTGTCCACTAGGTGTCAGGGTTGTGTCAGTTTAGACTTTGTACCTGTCAGAGCGATTTAGATGAAGATAATGTCCTCTTGGGAAGGTTGTGTTTGCGCTGCATGCTTTGGGTATACATTCAGATACATGTTGTGAAACACAAAACATACACAGTTACGAACTTGATCAATACATATTGTTACAAACTAGATCAATACAGTGAGGGGGAAAAAGTATTTGATCCCCTGCTGATTTTGCACGTTTGCCCACTGACAAAGACATGATCAGTCTATAATTTTAATGGTAGGTTTATTTGAACAGTGAGAGACAGAATAACAACAACAAAATCCAGAAAAACGCATGTCAAAAATGTTATAAATTGATTTGCATTTTAATGAGGGAAATAAGTATTTGACCCCCTCTCAATCAGAAAGATTTCTGGCTCCCAGGTGTCTTTTATACAGATAACGAGCTGAGATTAGGAGAACACTCTTAAAGGGAGTGCTCCTAATCTCAGCTTGTTACCTGTATAAAAGACACCTGTCCACAGAAGCAATCAATCAATCAGATTCCAAACTCTCCACCATGGCCAAGACCAAAGAGCTCTCCAAGGATGTCAGGGATAAGATTGTAGACCTACACAAGGTTGGAATGGGCTACAAGACCATCGCCAAGCAGCTTGGTGAGAAGGTGACAACAGTTGGTGCGATTATTTGCAAATGGAAGAAACACTGTCAATCTCCCTCGGCCTGGGGCTCCATGCAAGATCTCACTTCGTGGAGTTGCAATGATCATGAGAACGGTGAGGAATCAGCCCAGAACTACATGGGAGGATCTTGTCAATGATCTCAAGGCAGCTGGGACCATAGTCACCAAGAAAACAATTGGTAACACACTACGCCGTGAAGGACTGAAATCCTGCAGCGCCCGCAAGGTCCCCCTGCTCAAGAAAGCACATATACAGGCCCGTCTGAAGTTTGCCAATGAACATCTGAATGATTCAGAGGAGAACTGGGTGAAAGTGTTGTGGTCAGATGAGACCAAAATCGAGCTCTTTGGCATCAACTCAACTCGCCGTGTTTGGAGGAGGAGGAATGCTGCCTATGACCCCAAGAACACCATCCCCACCGTCAAACATGGAGGTGGAAACATGCTTTGGGGGTGTTTTTCTGCTAAGGGGACAGGACAACTTCACCGCATAGAAGGGACGATGGACGGGGCCATGTACCGTCAAATCTTGGGTGAGAACCTCCTTCCCTCAGCCAGGGCATTGAAAATGGGTTGTGGATGGGTATTCCAGCATGACCCAAAACACACGGCCAAGGCAACAAAGGAGTGGCTCAAGAAGAAGGACATTAAGGTCCTGGAGTGGCCTAGCCAGTCTCCAGACCTTAATCCCATAGAACATCTGTGGAGGGAGCTGAAGGTTCGAGTTGCCAAACGTCAGCCTCGAAACCTTAATGACTTGGAGAAGATCTAAAAAGAGGAGTGGGACAAAATCCCTCCTGAGATGTGTGCAAACCCGGTGGCCAACTACAAGAAACGTCTGACCTCTGTGATTGCCAACAAGGGGTTTTCCACCAAGTACTAAGTCATGTATTGTAGAGGGGTCAAATACTTATTTCCCTCATTAAAATGCAAATCAATTTATAACATTTTTGACATGCGTTTTTCTGGATTTTTTTGTTGTTATTCTGTCTCTCACTGTTCAAATAAACCTACCATTAAAATTATAGACTGATCATTTCTTTGTCAGTGGGCAAACGTACAAAATCAGCAGGGGATCAAATACTTTTTTCCCTCACTACATACTGTTACAAAATAGATCAATACATGCTGTTACAAAGTTGATCAATACATACTGTTACAAACGTGATCAATACATTACATACTGTTACAAACTAGATCAATACATTACATACTGTTACAAGCTAGATCAATACATACTGTTACAAACTAGATCAATACATTACATACTGTTACAAACTAGATCAATACATACTGTTACAAACTAATCAATACATTACATACTGTTACAAACTAGATCAATACATGCTGTTACAAACTAGATCAATACATACTGTTACAAACTAGATCAATACATACTGTTACAAACTAGATCAATACATTACATACTGTTACAAACTAGATCAATACATTACATACTGTTACAAACTAGATCAATACACACTGTTACAAACTAGATCAATACATACTGTTACAAACTAGATCAATACATTACATACTGTTACAAACTAGATCAATACATACTGTTACAAACTAGATCAATACATTACATACTGTTACAAACTAGATCAATACATTACATACTGTTACAAAATAGATCAATACATACTGTTACAAACTAGATCAATACATTACATACTGTTACAAACTAGATCAATACATTACATACTGTTACAAACTAGATCAATACATTACATACTGTTACAAACTAGATCAATAAATTACACACTGTTACAAACTAGATCAATACATTACATACTGTTACAAACGTGATCAATACATTACATACTGTTACAAACTAGACAATACATACTGTTACAAACGTGATCAATAGATTACATACTGTTACAAACTAGATCAATACATTACATACTGTTACAAACTAGATCAATACATACTGTTACAAACTAGATCAATACATTACATACTGTTACAAACTAGATCAATACATTACATACTGTTACAAACTAGATCAATACATTACATACTGTTACAAACTAGATCAATACATTACACACTGTTACAAACTAGATCAATACACACTGTTACAAACTAGATCAATACATTACATACTGTTACAAACTAGATCAATACATTACATACTGTTACAAAATAGATCAATACATACTGTTACAAACTAGATCAATACATTACATACTGTTACAAACTAGATCAATACATTACATACTGTTACAAACTAGTTAAATACATACTGTTACAAACTAGATCAATACATACTGTTACAAACTAGATCAATACATTACATACTGTTACAAACTAGATCAATACATACTGTTACAAACTAGATCAATACATTACATACTGTTACAAACTAGATAAAAACATACTGTTACAAACTAGATCAATACATTACATAATGTTACAAACTAGATCAATACATTACATACTGTTACAAACTAGATCAATACATTACATATGTTACAAACTAGATCAATACATACTGTTACAAAATAGATCAATACATACTGTTACAAACTAGATCAATACATACTGTTACAAACTAGATCAATACATTACATACTGTTACAAACTAGATCAATACATTACATACTGTTACAAACTAGATCAATACATTACATACTGTTACAAACTAGATCAATACATTACATACTGTTACAAACTAGATCAATACATACTGTTACAAACTAGATCAATACATTACATACTGTTACAAACTAGTTCAATACATACTGTTACAAACTAGATCAATACATTACATACTGTTACAAACTAGATCAATACATTACATACTGTTACAAACTAGATCAATATATACTGTTACAAACTAGATCAATACATTACATACTGTTACAAACTAGATCAATACATTACATACTGTTACAAACTAGATCAATACATTACATACTGTTACAAACGTGATCAATACATTACATACTGTTACAAACTAGATCAATACATTACATACTGTTACAAACGTGATCAATACATTACATACTGTTACAAACTAGATCAATACACACTGTTACAAACTAGATCAATACATTACATACTGTTACAAACTAGATCAATACATTACACACTGTTACAAACTAGATCAATACATTACATACTGTTACAAACGTGATCAATACATTACATACTGTTACAAACTAGATCAATACATTACATACTGTTACAAACTAGATCAATACATTACACACTGTTACAAACTAGATCAATACATTACATACTGTTACAAACGTGATCAATACATTACATACTGTTACAAACTAGACAATACATACTGTTACAAACGTGATCAATAGATTACATACTGTTACAAACTAGATCAATACATTACATACTGTTACAAACTAGATCAATACATTACATACTGTTACAAACTAGATCAATACATACTGTTACAAACTAGATCAATACATTACATACTGTTACAAACTAGATCAATACATTACATACTGTTACAAACTAGATCAATACATTACATACTGTTACAAACTAGATCAATACATTACATACTGTTACAAAATAGATCAATACATACTGTTACAAACTAGATCAATACATTACATACTGTTACAAACTAGATCAATACATTACATACTGTTACAAACTAGATCAATACATTACATACTGTTACAAACTAGATCAATAAATTACACACTGTTACAAACTAGATCAATACATTACATACTGTTACAAACTAGATCAATACACACTGTTACAAACTAGATCAATACATACTGTTACAAACTAGATCAATACATTACATACTGTTACAAACTAGATCAATACATACTGTTACAAACTAGATCAATACATTACATACTGTTACAAACTAGATCAATACATACTGTTACAAACTAGATCAATACATACTGTTACAAACTAGATCAATACATTACATACTGTTACAAACTAGATGAATACACACTGTTACAAACTAGATCAATACATTACATACTGTTACAAACTAGATCAATACATTACATACTGTTACAAACGTGATCAATACATTACATACTGTTACAAACTAGATCAATACATTACATACTGTTACAAACGTGATCAATACATTACATACTGTTACAAACTAGATCAATACATTACACACTGTTACAAACTAGATCAATACATTACATACTGTTACAAACGTGATCAATACATTACATACTGTTACAAACTAGACAATACATACTGTTACAAACGTGATCAATAGATTACATACTGTTACAAACTAGATCAATACATTACATACTGTTACAAACTAGATCAATACATACTGTTACAAACTAGATCAATACATTACATACTGTTACAAACTAGATCAATACATTACATACTGTTACAAACTAGATCAATACATTACACACTGTTACAAACTAGATCAATACACACTGTTACAAACTAGATCAATACATTACATACTGTTACAAACTAGATCAATACATTACATACTGTTACAAAATAGATCAATACATACTGTTACAAACTAGATCAATACATTACATACTGTTACAAACTAGATCAATACATTACATACTGTTACAAACTAGATCAATACATTACATACTGTTACAAACTAGTTCAATACATACTGTTACAAACTAGATCAATACATACTGTTACAAACTAGATCAATACATTACATACTGTTACAAACTAGATCAATACATACTGTTACAAACTAGATCAATACATTACATACTGTTACAAACTAGTTCAATACATACTGTTACAAACTAGATCAATACACACTGTTACAAACTAGATCAATACATACTGTTACAAACTAGATCAATACATACTGTTACAAACTAGATCAATACATTACATACTGTTACAAACTAGTTTAATACACACTGTTACAAACTAGATCAATACATACTGTTACAAACTAGATCAATACATTACACACTGTTACAAACTAGATCAATACATTACATACTGTTACAAACTAGATCAATACATTACATACTGTTACAAACTAGATCAATACATTACATACTGTTACAAACTAGATCAATACATTACATACTGTTACAAACTAGATCAATACACACTGTTACAAACTAGATCAATACATACTGTTACAAACTAGATCAATACATTACATACTGTTACAAACTAGTTCAATACACACTGTTACAAACTAGATCAATACATACTGTTACAAACTAGATCAATACATACTGTTACAAACTAGATCAATACATTACATACTGTTACAAACTAGATCAATACATTACATACTGTTACAAACTAGATCAATACATACTGTTACAAACTAGATCAATACATACTGTTACAAACTAGATCAATACATTACATACTGTTACAAACTAGATAAAAACATACTGTTACAAACTAGATCAATACATTACATAATGTTACAAACTAGATCAATACATTACATACTGTTACAAACTAGATCAATACATTACATATGTTACAAACTAGATCAATACATACTGTTACAAACTAGATCAATACATACTGTTACAAACTAGATCAATACATACTGTCACAAACTAGATCAATACATTACATACTGTTACAAACTAGATCAATACATTACATACTGTTACAAACTAGATCAATACATTACATACTGTTACAAACTAGATCAATACATTACATACTGTTACAAACTAGATCAATACATACTGTTACAAACTAGATCAATACATTACATACTGTTACAAACTAGTTCAATACATACTGTTACAAACTAGATCAATACATTACATACTGTTACAAACTAGATCAATACATTACATACTGTTACAAACTAGATCAATACATACTGTTACAAACTAGATCAATACATTACATACTGTTACAAACTAGATCAATACATTACATACTGTTACAAACTAGATCAATACATACTGTTACAAACTAGATCAATACATTACACACTGTTACAAACTAGATCAATACATTACATACTGTTACAAACTAGATCAATACATTACACACTGTTACAAACTAGATCAATACATTACATACTGTTACAAACTAGATCAATACATTACATACTGTTACAAAATAGATCAATACATATTGTTACAAACTAGATCAATACATTACATACTGTTACAAACTAGATCAATACATTACATACTGTTACAAACTAGATCAATACATTACATACTGTTACAAACTAGATCAATACATTACATACTGTTACAAACTAGATCAATACATACTGTTACAAACTAGTTCAATACATACTGTTACAAACTAGATCAATACATACTGTTACAAACTAGATCAATACATTACATACTGTTACATACTAGATCAATACATACTGTTACAAACTAGATCAATACATTACATACTGTTACAAACTAGTTCAATACATACTGTTACAAACTAGATCAATACACACTGTTACAAACTAGATCAATACATACTGTTACAAACTAGATCAATACATACTGTTACAAACTAGATCAATACATTACATACTGTTACAAACTAGTTTAATACACACTGTTACAAACTAGATCAATACATACTGTTACAAACTAGATCAATACATTACACACTGTTACAAACTAGATCAATACATTACATACTGTTACAAACTAGATCAATACATTACATACTGTTACAAACTAGATCAATACATTACATACTGTTACAAACTAGATCAATACATTACATACTGTTACAAACTAGATCAATACACACTGTTACAAACTAGATCAATACATACTGTTACAAACTAGATCAATACATTACATACTGTTACAAACTAGATCAATACATTACATACTGTTACAAACTAGATCAATACACACTGTTACAAACTAGATCAATACATACTGTTACAAACTAGATCAATACATTACATACTGTTACAAACTAGATCAATACATTACATACTGTTACAAACTAGATCAATACATTACATACTGTTACAAACTAGATCAATACATTACAGACGGTTACAAACTAGATCAATACATACTGTTACAAACTAGATCAATACATTACATACTGTTACAAACTAGTTCAATACACACTGTTACAAACTAGATCAATACATACTGTTACAAACTAGATCAATACATACTGTTACAAACTAGATCAATACATTACATACTGTTACAAACTAGATCAATACATTACATACTGTTACAAACTAGATCAATACATACTGTTACAAACTAGATCAATACATACTGTTACAAACTAGATCAATACATTACATACTGTTACAAACTAGATAAAAACATACTGTTACAAACTAGATCAATACATTACATAATGTTACAAACTAGATCAATACATTACATACTGTTACAAACTAGATCAATACATTACATATGTTACAAACTAGATCAATACATACTGTTACAAACTAGATCAATACATACTGTTACAAACTAGATCAATACATACTGTTACAAACTAGATCAATACATTACATACTGTTACAAACTAGATCAATACATTACATACTGTTACAAACTAGATCAATACATTACATACTGTTACAAACTAGATCAATACATACTGTTACAAACTAGATCAATACATTACATACTGTTACAAACTAGTTCAATACATACTGTTACAAACTAGATCAATACACACTGTTACAAACTAGATCAATACATTACACACTGTTACAAACTAGATCAATACATTACATACTGTTACAAACTAGATCAATACATTACATACTGTTACAAACTAGATCAATACATACTGTTACAAACTAGATCAATACATTACATACTGTTACAAACTAGATCAATACATTACAGACGGTTACAAACTAGATCAATACATTACAGACGGTTACAAACTAGATCAATACATTATATACTTACAAACTAGATCAATACATTACATACTGTTACAAACTAGATCAATACACACTGTTACAAACTAGATCAATATATTACATACTGTTACAAACTAGATCAATACATTACATACTGTTACAAACTAGATCAATACACACTGTTACAAACTAGATCAATATATTACACACTGTTACAAACTAGATCAATACATTACATACTGTTACAAACTAGATCAATACATTACATACTGTTACAAACTAGATCAATACATTACATACTGTTACAAACTAGATCAATACACACTGTTACAAACTAGATCAATACATACTGTTACAAACTAGATCAATACATTACATACTGTTACAAACTAGATCAATACACACTGTTACAAACTAGATCAATACATTACATACTGTTACAAACTAGTTCAATACGTACTGTTACAAACTAGATCAATACACACTGTTACAAACTAGATCAATACATTACACAGTTACAAACTAGATCAATACATTACATACTGTTACAAACTAGATCAATACATTACATACTGTTACAAACTAGGTCAATACATACTGTTACAAACTAGATCAATACATTACATACTGTTACAAACTAGATCAATACATTCTGTTACAAACTAGATCAATAAATTACATACTGTTACAAACTAGATCAATACATTACACACTGTTACAAACTAGATCAATACATTACATACTGTTACAAACTAGATCAATACATTACATACTTTTACAAACTAGATCAATACATTACATACTGTTACAAACTAGATCAATACATACTGTTACAAACTAGATCAATACATACTGTTACAAACTAGATCAATACATTACATACTGTTACAAACTAGATCAATACATACTGTTACAAACTAGATCAATACATTACATACTGTTACAAACTAGATCAATACATACTGTTACAAACTAGATCAATACATTACACACTGTTACAAACTAGATCAATACATTACATACTGTTACAAACTAGATCAATACATTACACACTGTTACAAACTAGATCAATACATTACATACTGTTACAAACTAGATCAATACATACTGTTACAAACTAGATCAATACATTACATACTGTTACAAACTAGATCAATACATTACACACTGTTACAAACTAGATCAATACATACTGTTACAAACTAGATCAATACATTACATACTGTTACAAACTAGATCAATACATACTGTTACAAACTAGATCAATACATACTGTTACAAACTAGATCAATACATTACATACTGTTACAAACTAGATCAATACATTACATACTGTTACAAACTAGATCAATACACACTGTTACAAACTAGATCAATATATACTGTTACAAACTAGATCAATACATTACATACTGTTACAAACTAGTTCAATACACACTGTTACAAACTAGATCAATACATACTGTTACAAACTAGATCAATACATACTGTTACAAACTAGATCAATACATTACATACTGTTACAAACTAGATCAATACATACTGTTACAAACTAGATCAATACATACTGTTACAAACTAGATCAATACATTACATACTGTTACAAACTAGATAAAAACATACTGTTACAAACTAGATCAATACATTACATGTTACAAACTAGATCAATACATTACATACTGTTACAAACTAGATCAATACATTACATATGTTACAAACTAGATCAATACATACTGTTACAAACTAGATCAATACATACTGTTACAAACTAGATCAATACATACTGTTACAAACTAGATCAATACATCACATACTGTTACAAACTAGATCAATACATTACATACTGTTACAAACTAGATCAATACATTACATACTGTTACAAACTAGATCAATACATACTGTTACAAACTAGATCAATACATTACATACTGTTACAAACTAGATCAATACATTACATACTGTTACAA
Source organism: Coregonus clupeaformis (assembly GCF_020615455.1). NCBI lineage: Eukaryota > Metazoa > Chordata > Actinopteri > Salmoniformes > Salmonidae > Coregonus > Coregonus clupeaformis. Next base: position 53,056 of record NW_025534435.1, read on the forward strand.
ACTAGTTCAATACATACTGTTACAAACTAGATCAATACACACTGTTACAAACTAGATCAATACATTCCACACTGTTACAAACTAGATCAATACATTACATACTGTTACAAACTAGATCAATACATTACATACTGTTACAAACTAGATCAATACATACTGTTACAAACTAGATCAATACATTACATACTGTTACAAACTAGATCAATACATTATATACTTACAAACTAGATCAATACATTACATACTGTTACAAACTAGATCAATACACACTGTTACAAACTAGATCAATACATTACATACTGTTACAAACTAGATCAATACATTACATACTGTTACAAACTAGATCAATACACACTGTTACAAACTAGATCAATATATTACACACTGTTACAAACTAGATCAATACATTACATACTGTTACAAACTAGATCAATACATTACATACTGTTACAAACTAGATCAATACATTACATACTGTTACAAACTAGATCAATACACACTGTTACAAACTAGATCAATACATACTGTTACAAACTAGATCAATACATTACATACTGTTACAAACTAGATCAATACACACTGTTACAAACTAGATCAATACATTACATACTGTTACAAACTAGTTCAATACGTACTGTTACAAACTAGATCAATACACACTGTTACAAACTAGATCAATACATTACACAGTTACAAACTAGATCAATACATTACATACTGTTACAAACTAGATCAATACATTACATACTGTTACAAACTAGGTCAATACATACTGTTACAAACTAGATCAATACATTACATACTGTTACAAACTAGATCAATACATTCTGTTACAAACTAGATCAATAAATTACATACTGTTACAAACTAGATCAATACATTACACACTGTTACAAACTAGATCAATACATTACATACTGTTACAAACTAGATCAATACATTACATACTTTTACAAACTAGATCAATACATTACATACTGTTACAAACTAGATCAATACATACTGTTACAAACTAGATCAATACATACTGTTACAAACTAGATCAATACATTACATACTGTTACAAACTAGATCAATACATACTGTTACAAACTAGATCAATACATTACATACTGTTACAAACTAGATCAATACATACTGTTACAAACTAGATCAATACATTACACACTGTTACAAACTAGATCAATACATTACATACTGTTACAAACTAGATCAATACATTACACACTGTTACAAACTAGATCAATACATTACATACTGTTACAAACTAGATCAATACATACTGTTACAAACTAGATCAATACATTACATACTGTTACAAACTAGATCAATACATTACACACTGTTACAAACTAGATCAATACATACTGTTACAAACTAGATCAATACATTACATACTGTTACAAACTAGATCAATACATACTGTTACAAACTAGATCAATACATTACATACTTTTACAAACTAGATCAATACACACTGTTACAAACTAGATCAATACATTACACACTGTTACAAACTAGATCAATACATTACATACTGTTACAAACTAGATCAATACATACTGTTACAAACTAGATCAATACATTACATACTGTTACAAACTAGATCAATACACACTGTTACAAACTAGATCAATACATTACATACTGTTACAAACTAGATCAATACATACTGTTACAAACTAGATCAATACATTACATATGTTACAAACTAGATCAATACACACTGTTACAAACTAGATCAATACATTACATACTGTTACAAACTAGATCAATACATACTGTTACAAACTAGATCAATACATTACATACTGTTACAAACTAGATCAATACATTACATACTGTTACAAACTAGATCAATACATACTGTTACAAACTAGATCAATACATTACATACTGTTACAAACTAGATCAATACATTACATACTGTTACAAACTAGATCAA
>NW_025534435.1:60000-72500 GCF_020615455.1 Coregonus clupeaformis
ACATGAAGACATTACCATTTTAGATACATTACATCTGTTATTCAACCCACATGAAGACATTACCATTCAGATACATTATCTGTTATTCAACCCACATGAAGACATTACCATTCAGATACATTATCTGTTATTCAACCCACATGAAGACATTACCATTTTAGATACATTACATCTGTTATTCAACCCACATGAAGACATTACCATTCAGATACATTATCTGTTATTCAACCCACATGAAGACATTACCATTTTAGATACATTATCTGTTATTCACCTCACATGAAGACATTACCATTTTAGATACATTACATCTGTTATTCAACCCACATGAAGACATTACCATTTTAGATACATTACATCTGTTATTCAACCCACATGAAGACATTACCATTTTAGATACATTACATCTGTTATTCAACCCACATGAAGACATTACAATTTTAGATACATTACATCTGTTATTCAACCCACATGAAGACATTACCATTTTAGATACATTACATCTGTTATTCAACCCACATGAAGACATTACCATTCAGATACATTATCTGTTATTCACCTCACATGAAGACATTACCATTTTAGATACATTACATCTGTTATTCAACCCACATGAAGACATTACCATTTTAGATACATTATCTGTTATTCAACCCACATGAAGACATTACCATTTTAGATACATTATCTGTTATTCAACCCACATGAAGACATTACCATTTTAGATACATTATCTGTTATTCAACCCACATGAAGACATTACCATTTTAGATACATTACATCTGTTATTCAACCCACATGAAGACATTACCATTTTAGATACATTATCTGTTATTCAACCCACATGAAGACATTACCATTTTAGATACATTATCTGTTATTCAACCCACATGAAGACATTACCATTTTAGATACAGTGCTATGAAAAAGTATCTGCCCCCTTTCTAATGTTCTCTATTTTTGCATATTTGTGATACTGAATGTTATCAGATCTTCAACCAAAACCTAATATTAGATAAAGGGAACCTGAGTTAACAAATAACATAAATTACATACTTATTTCATTTATTTCATTAACTAAGTCATGCAACACCCAATTCCCCTGTGTGAAAAAGTAATTGCACCCTTACACTCAATAACTGGTTGTGCCACCTTTAGCTGCAATGACTCCAACCAAATGCTTCCTGTAGTTGATCAGTCTCTCACGTCGCTGTGGAGGAATTTTGGCCCACTCTTCCATGCAGAACTGCTTTAACTCAGCGACGTGTGGGTTTTCAAGCATGAACTGCTCGTTTCAAGTCCTGCCACAACATCTCAATTGGGATTAGGTCTGGACTTTTGACTAGGTCATTCCAAAACTTCAGATTTGTTGCTTTTTAGCAATTTTCATGTAGACTTGATTGTGTGTTTTGGATCATTGTCTTGCTGCATGACCCAGCTGGGCTTTTAATCACTTTTTCACACAGGGGCATTGGGTGTTGCATAACTTTGTTTATGAAATAAATATGTAATTGTTGTGTTATTTGTTCACTTATGTTCCCTTTATCTTCATGTGATTGAATAACAGATGTAATGTATCTAAAATGGTAATGTCTTCATGTGGGTTGAATAACAGATAATGTATCTGAATGGTAACGTCTTCATGTGGGTTGAATAACAGATGTAATGTATCTAAAATGGTAATGTCTTCATGTGGGTTGAATAACAGATGTAATGTATCTAAAATGGTAATGTCTTCATGTGGATTGAATAACAGATGTAATGTATCTAAAATGGTAATGTCTTCATGTGGGTTGAATAACAGATAATGTATCTGAATGGTAATGTCTTCATGTGGGTTGAATAACAGATGTAATGTATCTAAAATGGTAATGTCTTCATGTGGATTGAATAACAGATAATGTATCTGAATTTCTTCTGGGTGAAACATCCTGATCTGTTATTCAACCCACATGAAGACATTACCATTCAGATACATTATCTGTTATTCAACCCACATGAAGACATTACCATTCAGATACATTATCTGTTATTCAACCCACATGAAGACATTACCATTCAGATACATTATCTGTTATTCAACCCACATGAAGACATTACCATTCAGATACATTATCTGTTATTCAACCCACATGAAGACATTACCATTTTAGATACATTACATCTGTTATTCAACCCACATGAAGACATTACCATTCAGATACATTATCTGTTATTCAACCCACATGAAGACATTACCATTCAGATACATTATCTGTTATTCAACCCACATGAAGACATTACCATTCAGATACATTATCTGTTATTCAACCCACATGAAGACATTACCATTCAGATACATTATCTGTTAATCAACTCGCAGTGTTAAGATCTGCATCGTCATTTGTTTTGGGAGCAGCCTCTCGCTGGTGAAGAACATGTGACTTTGGCTTGCGTGTGTCAGCGTGTGTGTCTCTGTGTGTGTCTCTGTGTGTGTGTGTCTGTGTGTGTGTGGTCTGTAACTAGAATTATTTTCTGAGCGTGAGTGATTTACCAGAAAATGCTCGCTGCATGCTGCAGACAACACACACACACACACACACACACACACACACACACAGACACACACAGACACACACACACAGACACACACACACACACACACACACACAGAGACACACACACACACACACACACAGACACACACACACACAGACACACACACACACACACAGACACCACAACACACACACACACACACACACACACCACACACACACACACACACACACACACACACACACACACACACACACACACACACACACACACACATACACACACACACACACACACACACACACTTTCAACGAAACAAAACATGGTAGCTAGAATGTGGTGCAGTTAAAAGTGGAGAATTGGTTGTGTGGGTGACTGTACATCTCAAATAGGCGGTGTCTTATTCCAGACATACACTATGCAGTGCCTTCTGAAAGTATTCAGACCCCTTGACTTTTTCCACATTTTGTTACGTTACAGCCTTATTCTAAAATTGATTCAATTGTTTTTTTTCCCCTCATCAATCTACACACAATACCCCATAATGACGAAGCAAAAAACGGGTTTTTAGAAATGGGGTTCTTAGTCACCTCCTTGACCAAGGCCCTTCTCCCCCGATTACTCCGTTTGGCCGGGCGACCAGCTCTAGGAAGAGTCTTGGTGGTTCCAAACTTCTTCCATTTAAGAATGATGGAGGCCACTGTGTTCTTGGGGACCTTCAATGCTGTAGACATTTTTTGGTACCCTTCCTCAGATCTGTGCCTCGACACAATCCTGTCTGTCTCTGAGCTCTACGGACAATTCCTTCGACCTCATGGCTTGGTTTTTTCTCTGACATGCACTGTCAACGGTGGGACCTTTATATAGACAGGTGTGTGCCTTTCCAAATCATGTCCAATCAATTGAATTTACCACAGGTGGACTCCAATCAAGGTTGTAGAAACATTTCAAGGAATGATCAATGGAAACAGGATGCACCTGAGCTCAATTACGAGTCTCATAGCAAAGGGTCTGAATACGTACGTAAATAAGGTATTTCTGTTTTTTATGTGGAAAAAGTCAATGGGTCTGAATATTTTCCGAATGCACTGTATATATACAGAAGTATGTGTACACACCACTTCAAATTGCTGGCAGTAGAATGGCCTTACTGAAGAGCTCAGTGACTTTCAACGTGGCACCGTCATGGGATGCCACCTTTGCAACAAGTCAATTCATCACATTTTTGCCCTGCTAGAGCTTCCCCCGGTCAACTGTAAGTGCCGTTGTTGTGAAGTGAAAACGTCTAGGAGCATCAACGGCTCAGCCGCGAAGTGGTAGGCCACGCAATCTCACAGAACGGGACCACCGAGTGCTGAAGCACGTAACGCGTAAAAATAATCTGTCCTCGGTTGCAACACTCACTGCAGAGTTCCAAACTTTCTCTGGAAGCAACGTTCGTCGGGAAGAACTGTTCGTCGGGAGTTCCATGAAATGGGTTTCCATGGCCGAGCAGCCGCACACAAACCTCTAAGATCACCATGTGCAATGCCAAGCGTCGGCTGGAGTGGTGTAAAGCTCGCCGCCATTGGACTCTGGAGCAGTGGAAACACGTCCTCTGGAGTGATGAATCACGCTTCTCCATCTGGCAGTCCGACGGAGGAATCTGGGTTTGGCGGATGCCAGGAGAACGCTACCTGCCCCAATGCATAGTGCCAACTTTATAGTTTGATGGAGGAGGAATAATGGTCTGGGGCTGTTTTTCATGGTTCAGGCTCCATAGTTCCAGTGAAGGGAAATCTTAACGCTACAGCATACAATGAGGGGAAAAGTATTTGATCCCCTGCTGATTTTGTACGTTTGTCCACTGACAAAGAAATGATCAGTCTATAATTTTTATGTTAGGTTTATTTGAACAGTGAGAGACAGAATAACAACAACAAAAATCCAGAAAAACGTTATAAATTGATTTGCATTTTAATGAGGGAAATAAGTATTTGACCCCCTCTCAATCAGAAAGATTTCTGGCTCCCAGGTGTCTTTTTTTTACAGGTAACGAGCTGCGATTAGGAGCACACTCTTAAAGGGAGTGCTCCTAATCTCAGCTTGTTACCTGTATAAAAGACACCTGTCCACAGAAGCAATCATTCAATCAGATTCCAAACTCTCCACCATGGCCAAGACCAAAGAGCTCTCCAAGGATGTCAGGGACAAGATTGTAGACCTACACAAGGCTGGAATGGGCTTACAAGACCATCGCCAAGCAACTTGGTGAGAAGGTGACAACAGTTGGTGCGATTATTCGCAAATGGAAGAAACACAAAAGAACTGTCAATCTCCCTCGGCCTGGGGCCTGGGGCTCCATGCAAGATCTCACTTCGTGGAGTTGCAATGATCATGAGAACGGTGAGGAATCAGCCCAGAACTACACGGGAGGATCTTGTCAATGATCTCAAGGCAGCTGGGACCATAGTCACCAAGAAAACAATTGGTAACACACTACGCCGTGAAGGACTGAAATCCTGCAGCGCCCGCAAGGTCCCCCTGCTCAAGAAAGGACATATACAGGCCCGTCTGAAGTTTGCCAATGAACATCTGAATGATTCAGAGGAGAACTGGGTGAAAGTGTTGTGGTCAGATGAGACCCAAATGGAGCTCTTTGGCATCAACTCAACTCGCCGTGTTTGGAGGAGGAGGAATGCTGCCTATGACCCCAAGAACACCATCCCTGCCGTCAAACATGGAGGTGGAAACATTATGCTTTGGGGGTGTTTTTCTGCCAAGGGGACAGGACAACTTCACCGCATCAAAGGGACGTTGGACGGGGCCATGTACCGTCAAATCTTGGGTGAGAACATCCATCCCTCAGCCAGGGCATTGAAAATGGGTCGTGGATGGGTATTCCAGCATGACAATGACCCAAAACACACGGCCAAGGCAACAAAGAAGTAGCTCAAGAAGAAGCACATTAAGGTCCTGGAGTGGCCTAGCCAGTCTCCAGACCTTAATCCCATAGAACATCTGTGGAGGGAGCTGAAGGTTCGAGTTGCCAAACGTCAGCCTCGAAACCTTAATGACTTGGAGTAGATCTGCAAAGAGGAGTGGGACAAAATCCCTCCTGAGATGTGTGCAAACCTGGTGGCCAACTACAAGAAACGTCTGACCTCTGTGATTGCCAACAAGGGTTTTGCCACCAAGTACTAAGTCATGTTTTGCAGAGGGGTCAAATACATATTTCCCTCATTAAAATGCAAATCAATTTATAAAATTTTTGACATGCGTTTTTCTGGATATTGTTGTTGTTATTCTGTCTCTCACTGTTCAAATAAACCTACCATTAAAATTATAGACTGATCATGCAATCATGTCTTTGTCAGCGGGCAAACGTACAAAATCAGCAGGGGATCCAATACTTTTTTCCCTCTCTGTACAATGACATTCTAGACGATTCTGTGCTTCCAACTTTATGGCAACAGTTTGGGGAAGTTCCCTTTTCTGTTTCAGCATGCCCCCGTGCACAAAGCGAGGTCCAAACAGAAATGGTTTGTTGAGATTTGGGATGAATTGGAACGCCGACTGCGAGCCAGGCCTAATCGCCCAACATCAGTGCCCGACCTCACTAATGCTCTCGTGGCAGAATGGAAGCAAGTCCCCATCAGCAATGTTCCAACATCTAGTGGAAAAGCCTTCCCAGAAGAGTGGAGGCTGTTATAGCAACTAAGAGGGGGGACCAACTCCATATGAATGCAGATGATTTTGGAATGAGATGTTTGACCAGCAGGTGTCCACATACTGTTGGTCATCTTGTGTAAGTCCTGTACTACTGAAATAAAACCAATAACTATGTTACTGTTAGTCAATGGAAGACTGTTCTGTAGTGGGGTCCTATTAAAACGGTTACTGTTAGTGAATGGAAGACTGTTCTCCCGAGTGGCGCAGTGGTCTAAGGCTGTGCCACTAGAGATCCTGGTTTGAATCCAGGCTCTGTCGTAGCCGGCCGCGACCGGGAGACCCCATGGGGACGGCGCACAATTGGCCCAGCGTCGTCCAGGGTAGGGGAGGGAATGGCCGGCAGGGGATGTAGCTCAGTTGGTAGAGCGTGGCGTTTTGCAACGCCAGGGTTGTGGGTTCGATTCCCAAGGGGGGCCAGTATGAAAAATTATAAATAGATAAGAGCGTCTGCTAAATGACTAAAATGTAAAATGTTAAACTGTTACTGTTAGTCAATGGAAGACTGTTTTAGAGTAAAATGTCCCTGGTGTTTTGGGGGATGTGATGGAATAACCTCATTATCTCTTCTAGATATTATTGACATGGACAAGAAAAACAAATTCAGCTGTAAGAAATCACCGTTCAAATCATCTGTATCTTCCTTGTTTAGAAAACGGTCCTCCTTTTCATCCTGTCAGGAAGTGTATTAATGGATGAATGGATGTTCTCATTACTGCTGCTGACTTCCTGGTCCTCTGTAGCTCAGCTGGTAGAGCACGGCGCTTGTAACGCCAAGGTAGTGGGTTCGATTCCCCGGGACCACCCCATACACGAAAATGTATGCACGCATGACTGTAAGTCGCTTTGGATAAAAGCGTCTGCTAAATGGCATATTATTATTATTATTATTATTATTATTATTATTTATTATTATTATTTACTTCTTAGAAGGCATGTTGGTTGATTACTGCTTACTGGCACACACACATACACACATTGTACATACTCGCATACGTAACACACACACACACACACACACACACACACACACACACACACACACACCTGTGTTTTATGGTAACGTTGGCCTTACATGATACTAAGCTACAGGACTGTTTTGCGAGCACAGACTGGAATATGTTTTCGGGATTCATCTTGAGTTTTACCATATCAGTCACCGGCTTGTGCATCGACGACATCGTCCAAACAGTGACCGTACGTACGTACAGCGCGTTCGGAAAAATATTCAGACCCCTTCCTTTTTCCACATTTTGCTACGTTACAGCCTTATTCTAAAATTGATTAAATTAATGATTTCCCTCATCAATCTACGCACAATATCACATAATGACAAAAGCGAAAACAGGCAAATGTATAAAAAAAAAAAAAAACGCATACCTTATTTACGTAAGTATTCTGACCCTTTGCTATGAGACTCGAAATTGCGCTCAGGCGCATCCTGTTTCCAATGATCATCCTTGAGATGTTTCTACAACCTTGATTGGAGTCCACCTGTGGAAAATTCAATTGATTAGACATTATTTGGAAAGGCACACACCTGTCTATATAAGGTCCCTCAGTTGACAGTGCATGTCAGAGCAAAAACCAAGCCATGAGGTCGAAGGAATTGTCTCTAGAGCTCAGAGACAGGATTGTGTCGAGGCACAGATCTGGGGAAGGGTACCAAAACATTTCTGCAGCATTGAAGGTCCCCAAGAACACAGTGGCCTCCATCATTCTTAAATCCTTCTCTCCCTCCCTCCCCCATCCCTCTCTCCCTTCCTCCCTCCCCCCGTCCCTCCCTCTCTCCCTCCCTCCCTCCCCCCGTCCCTCTCTCCTTCTGTCTCTCCAGGTGAGCGCAGGCGTGCGTCGGTTCACCAAGCCTCCTGAGTCTCTGGAGCGGTCTCTGGAGCTGTCCTGCAATCGGGGGCGCAAGCGAGCCCAGAAACGGCCCAACTACAAGAACCTGGGAGAGGAGGAGGAGGAGGAGGAGAGGCCGGGGGGAGGAAGAGAGGAGGGCTTGGAGGATGGAGAGAGGGAGAAGGCTCCAGGTACAGAAGGGAGTAGTAAAGGGATCGGCAGGACTAGTGGGGAGATGGAAGGTGAGTGTGTCTGTGTGTACAGGACAGGACAACTACATATCCCATCACCACCCTGGGATTACCTACCCAGCAGCCAGTGCGGCAGTGGCCCTCTTCTCCAAAACTGTCACCCTCTGAAATAAATTATAAAACAGATCCATAGATTTAAAAATTCGAATCAAATTCATATGAAACTGTAGATCAGTGTCTCTCTGTCCCCCCCCTCCTTAAAGACTGAATAAATAGGACCGTTTTTCATCTGAACACTAAAATCCAGTTTGGAGACCAGGCCTGCCTTCTCTCTGTGAATGCCTGTCACTCACCTGGTCTCCATGGTTACAACTGTCACTACCCCGGTCTCCATGGTTACACCATTCATCCTGTGCTCCTCACCTCCGCCCGTCTCTCACCTCTCCTGGTGTTTCACCTGACTACTTTATAATAATTATTATCCCCCAAGCTTATAACAGGCTGTGTGTTGTAGCGGTGTGATAACAGGCTGTGTTGTTGTAGCGGTGTGATAACAGGCTGTGTGTTGTAGCGGTGTGATAACAGGCTGTGTTGTTGTAGCGGTGTGATAACAGGCTGTGTGTTGTAGCGGTGTGATAACAGGCTGTGTGTTGTAGCGGTGTGATAACAGGCTGTGTTGTTGTAGCGGTGTGATAACAGGCTGTGTTGTTGTAGCGGTGTGATAACAGGCTGTGTTGTTGTAGCGGTGTGATAACAGGCTGTGTTGTTGTAGCGGTGTGATAACAGGCTGTGTTGTTGTAGCGGTGTGATAACAGGCTGTGGTGTTGTAGCGGTGTGATAACAGGCTGTGGTGTTGTAGCGGTGTGATAACAGGCTGTGTGTTGTAGCGGTGTGATAACAGGCTGTGTGTTGTAGCGGTGTGATAACAGGCTGTGTTGTAGCGGTGTGATAACAGGCTGTGGTGTTGTAGCGGTGTGATAACAGGCTGTGTGTTGTAGCGGTGTGATAACAGGCTGTGTGTTGTAGCGGTGTGATAACGGGCTGTGTGTTGTAGCGGTGTGATAACAGGCTGTGTTGTAGCGGTGTGATAACAGGCTGTGGTGTTGTAGCGGTGTGATAACAGGCTGTGTTGTTGTAGCGGTGTGATAACAGGCTGTGTGTTGTAGCGGTGTGATAACAGGCTGTGTGTTGTAGCGGTGTGATAACAGGCTGTGTGTTGTAGCGGTGTGATAACAGGCTGTGTGTTGTAGCGGTGTGATAACAGGCTGTGTGTTGTAGCGGTGTGATAACAGGCTGTGTTGTTGTAGCGGTGTGATAACAGGCTGTGTTGTTGTAGCGGTGTGATAACAGGCTGTGTGTTGTAGCGGTGTGATAACAGGCTGTGTTGTTGTAGCGGTGTGATAACAGGCTGTGTGTTGTAGCGGTGTGATAACAGGCTGTGTTGTTGTAGCGGTGTGATAACAGGCTGTGTGTTGTAGCGGTGTGATAACAGGCTGTGTGTTGTAGCGGTGTGATAACAGGCTGTGTGTTGTAGCGGTGTGATAACAGGCTGTGTTGTTGTAGCGGTGTGATAACAGGCTGTGTTGTTGTAGCGGTGTGATAACAGGCTGTGTGTTGTAGCGGTGTGATAACAGGCTGTGTGTTGTAGCGGTGTGATAACAGGCTGTGTGTTGTAGCGGTGTGATAACAGGCTGTGTGTTGTAGCGGTGTGATAACAGGCTGTGTGTTGTAGCGGTGTGATAACAGGCTGTGTGTTGTAGCGGTGTGATAACAGGCTGTGTTGTTGTAGCGGTGTGATAACAGGCTGTGTTGTTGTAGCGGTGTGATAACAGGCTGTGTGTTGTAGCGGTGTGATAACAGGCTGTGTGTTGTAGCGGTGTGATAACAGGCTGTGTGTTGTAGTGGTGTGATAACAGGCTGTGTTGTTGTAGCGGTGTGATAACAGGCTGTGGTGTTGTAGCGGTGTGATAACAGGCTGTGTGTTGTAGCAGTGTGATAACAGGCTGTGTGTTGTAGCGGTGTGATAACAGGCTGTGTTGTTGTAGCGGTGTGATAACAGGCTGTGTGTTGTAGCGGTGTGATAACAGGCTGTGTGTTGTAGCGGTGTGATAACAGGCTGTGGTGTTGTAGCGGTGTGATAACAGGCTGTGTTGTTGTAGCGGTGTGATAACAGGCTGTGTTGTTGTAGCGGTGTGATAACAGGCTGTGTGTTGTAGCGGTGTGATAACAGGCTGTGTGTTGTAGCGGTGTGATAACAGGCTGTGTTGTTGTAGCGGTGTGATAACAGGCTGTGTTGTTGTAGCGGTGTGATAACAGGCTGTGTGTTGTAGCGGTGTGATAACAGGCTGTGTGTTGTAGCAGTGTGATAACAGGCTGTGGTGTTGTAGCGGTGTGATAACAGGCTGTGTTGTTGTAGCGGTGTGATAACAGGCTGTGGTGTTGTAGCGGTGTGATAACAGGCTGTGTGTTGTAGCAGTGTGATAACAGGCTGTGGTGTTGTAGCGGTGTGATAACAGGCTGTGTTGTTGTAGCGGTGTGATAACAGGCTGTGTTGTTGTAGTGGTGTGATAACAGGCTGTGTTGTTGTAGCGGTGTGATAACAGGCTGTGGTGTTGTAGCGGTGTGATAACTGTGTGTTAATAACTCTGTGTTCCAGAGATAGAGATGGTAGTGATTGAGAAGAGGAAGGCGTCAGAGACGTCAACGGTGACGGAACTGAACATCACAGATGAGGAGAAGACTGCTGCTGCTGCTGCTTCACACACACAGAGGAACAGGTACACACACACACACACACACACACACACACACACACACACACACACACACACACACACACACACACACACACACACACACACACACACACACAGAGGAACAGGTACACACACACACACACACACACACACACACAGGAACAGGTACACACACACACACACAGGAACAGGTACACACACACACACTCAAACACGCAGATGGTTAGTCCGTGTCTACAGCAGAGCCGTGTATATCTGGAGAGTTGGGTGTCTACAGCAGAGCCGTGTATATCTGGAGAGTTGGGTGTCTACAGCAGAGCCGTGTATATCTGGAGAGTTGGGTGTCTACAGCAGAGCCGTGTATATCTGGAGAGTTGGGTGTCTACAGCAGAGCCGTGTATATCTGGAGAGTTGGGTGTCTACAGCAGAGCCGTGTATATCTGGAGAGTTGGGCTGTGTTTTGGAAAGGCCACCATGTTAGGGATGGGATCCACATTGGCTTGGATGAGAATGGGAGGAAGGATGTCGTGGAAATTCTAATCAAGTGAGCGAGAGAGAGAGAGAGAGAGACTGTCATTTCTTCAAACAATTTAATCTTTATTTGATATCGATTTCGTTATTGCAATAATGGAGCTGGTCAACGACCCCACCCCGTAGGTGATTCGCCGAGAGCGCAACAAACAGGAAATGCTGACGTCTTTATATAGAGGATCTAAACATGCTTTAGTCATGGCTGGTTCCACCCTTCCCCGGCAGATCAACATCATAAGCTACCTTTTTTATTTTATTTTTCCTGTTTTTTGACCTTTATTTAACCAGATTAAGCCAGTTGAGAACAAGTTCTCATTTACAACTGCGACCTGGCCAAGATAAAGCAAAGCAGTGTGATAAAAACAACAACACAGAGTTACATATGGGGTAAAACAAAACATAAAGTCAAAAAATACAAACAGAAAATATATATACAGTGTGTGCGAACGTAGTAAGTTATGGAGGTAAGGCAATAAATAGGCCACTTCTTCTCAGAGGGTCTGTGTCTTGACCGTGTGACAAAGTTGAACAGAGGCAGAGTGGGAAAAATACCAGCTCCTCCGTCTTACAAGACCAAGCCCTTCAGACAGACGGTGGAAATGTACGGGTTTAAGGCTCACGCAGCGTAACCAAGTTTAGCATTTAAGAACAATTAAAAATAATGATTAATTACATTGTCTCTGCTAGACAAGCTTCAAAGAGCTTATGCTGGATTTTTCCCTCGCAACGGTCCATCGCTTTTTCCATTTCAGTCAAGGGGAGGGTTTAGTCATAAAAAATAAATAATAATCTAGTCCAGGGAAAGGGTCATGTGATTTGTAATTGATGAAATTTCAATATTTGTCAGCGTTTTTAGAACGAGTTGCTTTATCAGGCTGTATATGATTGTGTGCCCCGATGCCGCCGCCCACTCCCCTCGGATTCTCCCGCTGGA
>NW_025534435.1:82500-120000 GCF_020615455.1 Coregonus clupeaformis
CCTCCTCTCTGGACCCCAGCCCAATCCCCTCCTCTCTGGACCCCAGCCCTCCTCTCTGGACCCCAGCCCTATACCCTCCTCTCTGGACCCCAGCCCAATACCCTCCTCTCTGGACCCCAGCCCAATACCCTCCTCTCTGGACCCCAGTCCAATACCCTCCTCTCTGGACCCCAGTCCAATACCCTCCTCTCTGGACCCCAGCCCTCCTCTCTGGACCCCAGCCCAATACCCTCCTCTCTGGACCCCAGTCCAATACCCTCCTCTCTGGACCCCAGCCCAATACCCTCCTCTCTGGACCCCAGTCCTATACCCTCCTCTCTGGACCCCAGCCCAATACCCTCCTCTCTGGACCCCAGCCCAATACCCTCCTCTCTGGACCCCAGCCCAATACCCTCCTCTCTGGACCCCAGCCCAATACCCTCCTCTCTGGACCCCACCTCAATACCCTCCTCTCTGGACCCCAGCCCAATACCCTCCTCTCTGGACCCCAGCCCAATACCCTCCTCTCTGGACCCCAGCCCTATACCCTCCTCTCTGGACCCCAGCCCAATACCCTCCTCTCTGGACCCCAGCCCAATACCCTCCTCTCTGGACCCCAGCCCAATACCCTCCTCTCTGGACCCCAGCCCAATACCCTCCTCTCTCTCTGTATGACATTTGTTTTCTTTGCAACACTCATCCTCCTCCTCCTCCTCCTCTTCTTGTTAAATGAATAATTTAATTCCAGTATTTTCTTTCTTGCACCACAATGGAATCTCTGACTCTTGTCACAAAATAGTCTGTTTGTTTTAATTGGAATAGCAACCTTTTTAACCAGGAAGTATTGTTCATAACAGCCCTGAATGACATCATCCCCCATTCCTTCCTGCTTCCTCCCCCATTCCTTCCTGCTTCCTCCCCCATTCCTGGTACCTGCACAATAGTACTCCACTATTTCCTCTCTACTTCACGAGGATGACCATCTAATGTCTCTGGCTGATTTTATTATTGGAATACCACTTTAACCCATGAAGGAATGTTTGTTCTTGAAACCCTGTGAATGACAGGATCTAATGTCTCTGGCTCTGCCAGTGCTGAGATACAGGTAACTAACAGAATAAAGGAAACCCTTGAGGAAATGGGGGACACAAAGTGTGCTTCCACAGTCATGTATAAAAAATGCTGGGTAGACCGTTATTTTGCCTGTCATGGCTGTGCCCCGTTAGGATGACACAGGGCTTGAGTGGTCCCTGAATGGTTTAATGAGCATGAGTGGTGTAAACTGTGTGCCATGGCCGTCTGCCACCAGTACCTCAACCCAATTCAACACTTACGGGAGGTTCTGGAGCGGCGCCTGAGACAGCGTTTTCCACCACCATCAACAAAACACCAAATGATGGAATTCCTCGTGGAAGAATGGTGTCGTAGAGTTCCTTGTAGAATCTATGCCAAGGTGCATTGAAGCTGTTTTGGCTTGTGGCCCAACGCCCTGTTAAGACACTTTTACGTTAGTATTTTGGCAGTTACCTGTATATCAGGTCTTTGGTCTCTCTGGCTGTCTCTCTGGCTGTCTCTCTGGCTGTCTCTCTGGCTGTCTGACTGTCTCTCTGGCTGTCTCTCTGGCTGTCTCTCTGGCTGTCTCTCTGACTGTCTCTCTGGCTGTCTCTCTGGCTGTCTCTCTGGCTGTCTCTCTAGCTGTCTCTCTGGCTGTCTCTCTGTCTCTCTGGCTGTCTCTCTGGCTGTCTGGCTGTCTCTCTGGCTGTCTGACTGTCTCTCTGGCTGTCTCTCTGGCTGTCTGACTGTCTCTCTGGCTGTCTCTCTGGCTGTCTCTCTGGCTGTCTCTCTGTCTCTCTGGCTGTCTCTCTGACTGTCTCTCTGGCTGTCTCTCTGGCTGTCTCTCTGGCTGTCTCTCTGTCTCTCTGGCTGTCTCTATGGCTATTTCTCTGTCTCTCTGGCTGTCTCTCTCTCTCTGTCTCTGTCTGTCTGTCTGTCTGTCTGTGTCTCTCTGTCTGTCTCCTGGTTGAGGAGTGTGTGTGGTGTCGAGGAGTGTGTGTTCAGAACTACCCAGTAAGTGTGATGTGTATTCTGTGTGTTTCAGGGAGCCAGAGAAGAGAGTCTGCATCTGCTACGACGCTTCTATAAGGTAAGTTTTCCTCTAAACACACACACACACACACACACACACACACACACACACACACACACACACACACACACATACACATACACGTACACACACACACACACACGTTAAGCCTTCATTCTTGTTTTCCTACCTTGTCAAGGCGTTCTGGTAACTTGTGAGGGACATTGTGTTCCTGATAATGTAGGAGAACGTGTACACACACACACACACACATACACACACACACACATACACACATACACACACGTACACACACGTTAAGCCTTCATTCTTGTTATCCTACCTTGTCAAGGCGTTCTGGTGCCTTGTGAGGGACATTGTGTTCCTGATAATGTAGGAAAACACGTCTACAAAGCCAGTGTTCCTCTCACACACTTGGGTCTGGTGTTTTTACAACACCAGTGTAGAGCTTAACTCAGTTTCTCCCCAGTAATGCCTTTGGTGTATCTCCTGTCAGGCTGAAAGGGTATGGGTTAGTTAGTGTAGGGGGGCTTTGGGTGGGGTGTGGGGGGGTTCAATATTATATCTGTTTCGGCTTCTTGCGGTCAATTTTGCATTTATGTTCCGGCCCCCTGACCATCCACTCAATTAAAAATTGGCCCGCGGCTGAATCTAGTTGATGATCCCTGCTGTAGGGGTTAGGGCTGTAGGGGTTAGGGTTAGGGCTGTAGGGGTTAGGAGTTAGGGCTGTAGGGGTCAGGGCTGTAGGGGTTAGGGCTGTAGGGGTTAGGGCTGTAGGGGTTAGGGCTGTAGGGGTCAGGGCTGTAGGGGTTAGGGCTGTAGGGGTTAGGGCTGTAGGGGTTAGGGCTGTAGGGGTTAGGGCTGTAGGGGTTAGGGCTGTAGGGGTTAGGGTTAGGGCTGTAGGGGTTAGGGCTGTAGGGGTTAGGAGTTAGGGCTGTAGGGGTTAGGGCTGTAGGGGTTAGGGCTGTAGGGGTTAGGGCTAGGGCTGTAGGGGTTAGGGCTGTAGGGGTTAGGGGTGTAGGGATTAGGGCTGTAGGGGTTAGGGCTGTAGGGGTTAGGGCTGTAGGGGTTAGGGCTGTAGGGGTCAGGGCTGTAGGGGTTAGGGCTGTAGGGGTTAGGGCTGTAGGGGTTAGGGCTGTAGGGGTTAGGGCTGTAGGGGTTAGGGGCTGTAGGGGTTAGGGCTGTAGGGGTTAGGGTTAGGGCTGTAGGGGTTAGGGCTGTAGGGGTTAGGGTTGTAGGGGTTAGGGCTGTTAGGGTTAGGGTTAGGGCTGTAGGGGTTAGGGCTGTAGGGGTTAGGGCTGTAGGGGTTAGGGCTGTAAGGGTTAGGATTAGGGCTGTAGGGGTTATGGCTGTAGGGGTTAGGGGTTAGGGGCTGTAGGGGTTAGGGCTGTAGGGGTTAGGGCTGTAGGGGGTTAGGGCTGTAGGGGGTTAGGGGTTAGGGCTGTAGGGGTTAGGGCTGTAGGGGTTAGGGCTGTAGGGGTTAGGGCTGTAGGGGTTAGGGCTGTAAGGGTTAGGATTAGGGCTGTAGGGGTTAGGGCTGTAGGGGTTAGGGCTGTAGGGGTTAGGGCTGTAGGGGTTAGGGCTGTAGGGCTGTAGGGTTTATGGCTGTAGGGGTTAGGGCTGTAGGGGTTAGGGTTAGGGCTGTAGGGGTTAGGGCTGTAGGGGTTAGGGCTGTAGGGGTTAGGGCTGTAGTGGTTAGGGCTGTAGGGGTTAGGGTTAGGGCTGTAGGGGTTAGGGCTGTAGGGGTTAGGGCTGTAGGGGTTAGGGCTGTAGTGGTTAGGGCTGTAGGGGTTAGGGCTGTAGGGGTTAGGGCTATAGGGGTTAGGGCTGTAGGGGTTAGGGGTTAGGGCTGTAGGGGTTAGGGGTTAGGGGTTAGGGCTGTAGAGGTTAGGGCTGTAGGGGTCAGGGCTGTAGGGGTTAGGGCTGTAGGGGTTAGGGTTAGGGCTGTAGGGGTCAGGGCTGTAGGGGTTAGGGCTGTAGGGGGTTAGGGGCTGTAGGGGTTAGGGGCTGTAGGGGTTAGGGCTGTAGGGGTTAGGGGTTAGGGCTGTAGGGGTTAGGGCTGTAGGGGTTAGGGTTAGGGCTGTAGGGGTTAGGGTTAGGGCTGTAGGGGTTAGGGCTGTAGGGGTTAGGGGTTAGGGCTGTAGGGGTTAGGGTTAGGGTTGTAGGGGTTAGGGCTGTAGGGGTTAGGGTTAGGGCTGTAGGGGTTAGGGCTGTAGGGATTAGGGCTGTAGGGGTTTGGGCTGTAGTGGTTAGGGCTGTAGGGGTTAGGGCTGTAGGGGTTAGGGTTAGGGCTGTAGGGGTTAGGGCTGTAGGGGGTTAGGGCTGTAGGGGTTAGGGCTGTAGGGGTTAGGGCTGTAGGGGTTAGGGCTGTAGGGGTTAGGGTTAGGGCTGTAGGGGTTAGGGCTGTAGGGGTTAGGGCTGTAGGGGTTAGGGTTAGGGCTGTAGGGGTTAGGGCTGTAGGGGTTAGGGTTAGGGCTGTAGGGGTTAGGGTTAGGGCTGTAGGGGTTAGGGCTGTAGGGGTTAGGGCTGTAGGGGTTAGGGATGTAGGGGTTAGGGCTGTAGGGGTTAGGGGTTAGGGCTGTAGTGGTTAGGGCTGTAGGGGTTAGGGGTTAGGGCTGTAGGGGTTAGGGCTGTAGGGTTAGGGCTGTAGGGGGTTAGGGGCTGTAGGGGTTAGGGGTTAGGGCTGTAGGGCTGTAGGGGTTAGGGGCTGTAGGGTTAGGGCTGTAGGGGTTAGGGCTGTAGGGGGTTAGGGGTTAGGGCTGTAGGGGTTAGGGGTTAGGGCTGTAGGGGTTAGGGCTGTAAGGGTTAGGATTAGGGCTGTAGGGGTTAGGGCTGTAGGGGTTAGGGCTGTAGGGTTTGGGTTAGGGCTGTAGGGGTTAGGGCTGTAGGGGTTAGGGCTGTAGGGGTTAGGGCTGTAGGGGTTAGGGTTAGGGCTATAGGGGTTAGGGCTGTAGGGGTTAGGGTTAGGGCTGTAGGGGTTAGGGGTTAGGGCTGTAGGGGTTAGGGCTGTAAGGGTTAGGATTAGGGCTGTAGGGGTTAGGGCTGTAGGGGTTAGGGCTGTAGGGGTTAGGGCTGTAGTGGTTAGGGCTGACCCTGTATATAGCTTCTAACTTTTCTTTATTTCTAGTGTGTTTTTGTTCTACCTTGTGTTATTTCTAGTGCTACATTGATTAGTGCGTTGTTGGGTTTAGAGCTGGCGAGAAAGGCATTTCACTGTACTTGTGCACGTGACATTTAAAACTTGAAACTTGAATTTGTTTCCTGTAAAGGAACTCCTCTGTAGTTTCCTGTAAAGAAACTGTGTTGCCAGCCAGACCTTCTCTGTAGCTGTTAATGAACTGAACCCTGACCCCCTGGACTGTAGATGTGATTCACCAATCACCACTAGAGTCTAGATCCGTTTGGCATAGTCACCATGTTTCAGATGATTTAAAGAGGAGTCTAGTCACCATGTTTCAGATGATTTAAAGAGGAGTCTAGTCACCATGTTTCAGATGATTTAAAGAGGAGTCTAGTCACCATGTTTCAGATGATTTAAAGAGGAGTCTAGTCACCATGTTTCAGATGATTTAAAGAGGAGTCTAGTCACCATGTTTCAGATGATTTAAAGAGGAGTCTAGTCACCATGTTTCAGATGATTTAAAGAGGAGTCTAGTCACCATGTTTCAGATGATTTAAAGAGGAGTCTAGTCACCATGTTTCAGATTATTTAAAGAGGAGTTAGACACCATGTTTCAGATGATTTAAAGAGGAGTCTAGTCACCATGTTTCAGATGATTTAAAGAGGAGTCTAGTCACCATGTTTCAGATGATTTAAAGAGGAGTCTAGTCACCATGTTTCAGATTATTTAAAGAGGAGTCTAGACACCATGTTTCAGATGATTTAAAGAGGAGTCTAGTCACCATGTTTCAGATTATTTAAAGAGGAGTCTAGTCACCATGTTCCAGATTATTTAAAGAGGAGTCTAGTCACCATGTTTCAGATGATTTAAAGAGGAGTCTAGTCACCATGTTTCAGATGATTTAAAGAGGAGTCTAGTCACCATGTTTCAGATGATTTAAAGAGGAGTCTAGTCACCATGTTTCAGATTATTTAAAGAGGAGTCTAGTCACCATGTTTCAGATTATTTAAAGAGGAGTCTAGTCACCATGTTTCAGATTATTTAAAGAGGAGTCTAGTCACCATGTTTCAGATGATTTAAAGAGGAGTCTAGTCACCATGTTTCAGATGATTTAAAGAGGAGTCTAGTCACCATGTTTCAGATGATTTAAAGAGGAGTCTAGTCACCATGTTTCAGATGATTTAAAGAGGAGTCTAGACACCATGTTTCAGATTATTTAAAGAGGAGTCTAGTCACCATGTTTCAGATTATTTAAAGAAGCAATAGTGACATGATTCACTTTCCCTTTTTAGTTTCAACTCAATTTAACTAATTTTGTATCTCTTTCTCTCTCTCTATTTCTCTCTCTCTCTCTATTTATCTCTCTTCCTTGATCTCTCTCCGTGTCTCTCTTCCTCTCAGGGGGAGGAGATCTTCCTGGACATGTTTGAAGACGAGTACAGGAGCATGACGGTTAGTCCACCTGTCTCTCTCTCACACACACACGCACACACACGCACACACACACACATGTTCTCTTTGTGTTGTTATGACTTTCCTGCGTTATAGTTCTGTGAATAATCTGTGTGTGTGTGTGTGTGTGTGTGTGTGTGTGTGTGTGTGTGTGTGTGCGTGTGCGTTCTTGTATAAGCCAGATGTTGTTGTGGAGGCAGGTGCTCATTACATTTACATGTTAGTCATTTAGCAGACGCTCTTATCCAGAGCGACTTAACAGGAGCAATTAGGGTTAAGTGCCTTGCTCAAGGGCACATCGACAGATTTTTTTCAACCTAGTCGGCTCGGGGGGGATTAGAACCAGAGACCTTTCTGTTACTGGGCACAACGCTCTTAACCACTAAAGCTACCTGCCGCCCCATTCAACTGCTACATGAAGCAGGCTTCTTATTAAAAAACCAGCCTCTCGTATCGCTCTTGGACAGCCTTGGATAAAAGTGCAAGTCGGTGGCATTGATGTCTGACAGTCATCGGCCACGTACAGCGCCTTCAGGAAGTATTCAGACCCCTTGACTTATTCCGCATTTTGTTGTGTTTACAGCCTGTATTCAAAAAGATTTTCCCAATTTTTTTTCTCTCTCACCCATCTACACACAATACCCCATAATGACAAAGTGAAAACATGATTTTGAAAAATGAAATACAGAAATATCTCATTTCCATAAGTATTCACACACCCCTGAGTCAACACGTGTTAGAATCCCCCTTTGGCAGTAATTACAGCTGTGAGTCTTTCTGGGTTAGTCTCTCAGAGCTTTCCACACCTGGATTGTGCAACATTCATTATTCTTTTCAAAATTCTTCAAGCTCTGTCAAATTGGTTGTTGATCTTTGCTAGACAACCATTTTCAAGTCTTTTCTTGCCGTAGATTTTTCAAGTCGATTTAAGTTAAGTTCAAACTGTAACTAGGCCACTCAGGAACATTCACCGTCGTCTTGGAAAGCAACTCCAGTGTATATTTGGCCTTGTGTTTTAGGTTATTGTCCTGCTGAAAGGTGAATTCGTCTCCCAGTGTCTGGTGGAAAGAAGACTGAACCATGCAACTTATTATGTGACTTGTTAAGCACATTTTTTACTCCTGAACTTATTTAGGCTTGCCATAACAAAGGGGGTAGAATACTTATTGACTCAAAGACATTTCAGCTTTTCATTTTTTTTATTTTTTTTATTTGTAAACATTTTCGAAAACATTATTCTACTTTGACATTATGGGGGTATTGTGTGTATGGAGAAGAAGGTTGATATGATGTTTTTTTTTATGGTGTAATGATGTCATAGTATCGTGGGGGACCAGGAAAGAGTTAGTATATACATTGGTTTGGTGCCAGAAAGTCTACATTCCGTTATGTCAAAGGAGATTAATGATGTTTGGTCCCGCAGGTGGCTTAGTGGTTAAGAGCGTTGTGCCCAGTAACCGAAAGGTCGCTGGTTCTAATCCCCCCGAGCTGACTAGGTTGAAAAATCTGTCTGTGCCCCTTGAGCAAGGCACTTAACCCTAAATTGCTCCTGTAAGTCGCTCTGGATAAGAGCGTCTGCTAAATGACTAAAAAATAAATGTTTAGGGTAGCGTGATTGATGGACAGGATATAATGACCTGGGGGAAAAGGGTAATAACAACAGAGAAAGGGATGGGCCCACGATGATTACCAGATGGTCGAGGAGAAGTTTGTAACAGGCTGTATAAGAGAGAGTGAATCCCAAATGTCTGTTATAACTAACCATGGTAACGACTAATAAAACATTTACATCAACTCCTCATCAAAAGTGTCGAAGTACATAATAATAATAATAATAATAATGTGCCATTTAGCAGACGCTTTTATCCAAAGCGACTTACAGTCATGCGTGCATACATTTTTGTGTATGGGTGGTCCTGGGGATCGAACCCACTACCTTTGGCGTTACAAGCGCCGTGCTCTACCAATTGAGCTACAGAGGACCATGTACATCCTTACATTCGTAATCACTTGATACCTAGAAAACTCATCATGACAAAGGTACTGCTCTGTTTCAGCTGTTATGGTCAGTCTAGCTGTATGGAGGAGAAGGTACTGCTCTGTTTCAGCTGTTATGGTCAGTCTAGCTGTATGGAGAAGGTACTGCTCTGTTTCAGCTGTTATGGTCAGTCTAGCTGTATGGAGGAGAAGGTACTGCTCTGTTTCAGCTGTTATGGTCAGTCTAGCTGTATGGAGGAGAAGGTACTGCTCTGTTTCAGCTGTTATGGTCAGTCTAGCTGTATGGAGAAGGTACTGCTCTGTTTCAGCTGTTATGGTCAGTCTAGCTGTATGGAGGAGAAGGTACTGCTCTGTTTCAGCTGTTATGGTCAGTCTAGCTGTATGGAGGAGAAGGTACTGCTCTGTTTCAGCTGTTATGGTCAGTCTAGCTGTATGGAGAAGGTACTGCTCTGTTTCAGCTGTTATGGTCAGTCTAGCTGTATGGAGAAGGTACTGCTCTGTTTCAGCTGTTATGGTCAGTCTAGCTGTATGGAGGAGAAGGTACTGCTCTGTTTCAGCTGTTATGGTCAGTCTAGCTGTATGGAGAAGGTACTGCTCTGTTTCAGCTGTTATGGTCAGTCTAGCTGTATGGAGAAGGTACTGCTCTGTTTCAGCTGTTATGGTCAGTCTAGCTGTATGGAGAAGGTACTGCTCTGTTTCAGCTGTTATGGTCAGTCTAGCTGTATGGAGGAGAAGGTACTGCTCTGTTTCAGCTGTTATGGTCAGTCTAGCTGTATGGAGGAGAAGGTACTGCTCTGTTTCAGCTGTTATGGTCAGTCTAGCTGTATGGAGGAGAAGGTACTGCTCTGTTTCAGCTGTTATGGTCAGTCTAGCTGTATGGAGAAGGTACTGCTCTGTTTCAGCTGTTATGGTCAGTCTAGCTGTATGGAGAAGGTACTGCTCTGTTTCAGCTGTTATGGTCAGTCTAGCTGTATGGAGGAGAAGGTACTGCTCTGTTTCAGCTGTTATGGTCAGTCTAGCTGTATGGAGGAGAAGGTACTGCTCTGTTTCAGCTGTTATGGTCAGTCTAGCTGTATGGAGGAGAAGGTACTGCTCTGTTTCAGCTGTTATGGTCAGTCTAGCTGTATGGAGGAGAAGGTACTGCTCTGTTTCAGCTGTTATGGTCAGTCTAGCTGTATGGAGAAGGTACTGCTCTGTTTCAGCTGTTATGGACAGTCTAGCTGTATGGAGGAGAAGGTACTGCTCTGTTTCAGCTGTTATGGTCAGTCTAGCTGTATGGAGGAGAAGGTACTGCTCTGTTTCAGCTGTTATGGTCAGTCTAGCTGTATGGAGGAGAAGGTACTGCTCTGTTTCAGCTGTTATGGTCAGTCTAGCTGTATGGAGAAGGTACTGCTCTGTTTCAGCTGTTATGGTCAGTCTAGCTGTATGGAGAAGAAGGTACTGCTCTGTTTCAGCTGTTATGGTCAGTCTAGCTGTATGGAGGAGAAGGTACTGCTCTGTTTCAGCTGTTATGGTCAGTCTAGCTGTATGGAGGAGAAGTTACTGCTCTGTTTCAGCTGTTATGGTCAGTCTAGCTGTATGGAGGAGAAGGTACTGCTCTGTTTCAGCTGTTATGGTCAGTCTAGCTGTATGGAGGAGAAGGTACTGCTCTGTTTCAGCTGTTATGGTCAGTCTAGCTGTATGGAGAAGGTACTACTCTGTTTCAGCTGTTATGGTCAGTCTAGCTGTATGGAGGAGAAGGTACTGCTCTGTTTCAGCTGTTATGGTCAGTCTAGCTGTATGGAGGAGAAGGTACTGCTCTGTTTCAGCTGTTATGGTCAGTCTAGCTGTATGGAGGAGAAGGTACTGCTCTGTTTCAGCTGTTATGGTCAGTCTAGCTGTATGGAGGAGAAGGTACTGCTCTGTTTCAGCTGTTATGGTCAGTCTAGCTGTATGGAGGAGAAGGCACTGCTCTGTTTCAGCTGTTATGGTCAGTCTCGCTGTATGGAGAAGGTGCTTTTTGTGTCCTTAAGTGTCCATGCACCCATCCATACCTTTTGAAATGTTTGAGTCCTTTATGATGTAATGTGATTTGTGGATTCCAGTAGAGTATTATAGAGTGTGTGTCGTTCCCTCTCCAGAGTAAGCCCCTGAACGTGGAGTACCTGATGATGGATGCATCCGTGTTGCTTCCTCCTACTGGGACTCCTCTGACTGGGATAGACTTCGTTAAGAGACTGCCCTGTGGAGGAGTAGAGAAGACCAGACGGGTACACACACACACACACACACACACACACACACACACACACACACACACACACACACACACACACACACACACACACACACACACACACACGGAGACACACACACACACACACACTGAGACACACACACACACACACGGAGACACACACACACACACACACGGAGACACACACACACACTGAGACACACACACACACTGAGACACACGAGACAAACACACACTGAGACACACACACACTGAGACACACACACACTGAGACACACACTGAGACACCCACACTGAGACACACACACTGAGACACCCACACACTGAGACACCCACACACTGAGACACACACACACTGAGACAAACACACACTGAGACACACACACTGAGACACACACACACTGAGACAAACACACACTGAGACACACACACACTGAGACACACACTGAGACACCCACACTGAGACACCCACACTGAGACACCCACACTGAGACACACACACACTGAGACAAACACACACTGAGACAAACACACACTGAGACAAACACACACTGAGACACACACACTGAGACACACACACACTGAGACAAACACACACTGAGACAAACACACACTGAGACACACACACTGAGACACACACACACTGAGACAAACACACACTGAGACACACACACACTGAGACAAACACACACTGAGACACAAACACACACTGAGACACAAACACACACTGAGACAAACACACACTGAGACAAACACACACTGAGACAAACACACACTGACACACACACACACACACTGAGACACACACACACACACACTGAGACAAACACACACTGAGACAAACACACACTGACCCAGCCACTCTGTGTTGAATACGTTAGTGACCTGTGTTCTCTTCTACAGGCCATCCGTGTGTTCTTCATGTTGAGATCATTATCTCTTCAGCTGCAGGGAGAACCAGAGACACAGCTTCCTCTCACACGCTCTGAAGACCTCATCAAGACTGACGATGTTCTAGACCTAAGTAAGATTGTGTGTTTGTGTGTTACACTCTGAAGACCTCATCAAGACTGACCATGTTCTAGACCTAAGTAAGACTGTGTGTTACACTCTGAAGACCTCATCAAGACTGACCATGTTCTAGACCTAAGTAAGACTGTGTGTTACACTCTGAAGACCTCATCAAGACTGACCATGTTCTAGACCTAAGTAAGACTGTGTGTTACACTCTGAAGACCTCATCAAGACTGACCATGTTCTAGACCTAAGTAAGACTGTGTGTTACACTCTGAAGACCTCATCAAGACTGACCATGTTCTAGACCTAAGTAAGACTGTGTGTTACACTCTGAAGACCTCATCAAGACTGACCATGTTCTAGACCTAAGTAAGACTGTGTGTTACACTCTGAAGACCTCATCAAGACTGACCATGTTCTAGACCTAAGTAAGAATGTGTGTTACACTCTGAAGACCTCATCAAGACTGACCATGTTCTAGACCTAAGTAAGACTGTGTGTTACACTCTGAAGACCTCATCAAGACTGACCATGTTCTAGACCTAAGTAAGACTGTGTGTTACACTCTGAAGACCTCATCAAGACTGACCATGTTCTAGACCTAAGTAAGACTGTGTGTTACACTCTGAAGACCTCATCAAGACTGACAATGTTCTAGACCTAAGTAAGACTGTGTGTTACACTCTGAAGACCTCATCAAGACTGACAATGTTCTAGACCTAAGTAAGACTGTGTTACACTTTGAAGACCTCATCAAGACTGACCATGTTTTAGACCTAAGTAAGACTGTGTGTTACACTCTGAAGGCCTCATCAAGACTGACAATGTTCTAGACCTAAGTAAGACTGTGTTACACTTTGAAGACCTCATCAAGACTGACCATGTTTTAGACCTAAGTAAGACTGTGTGTTTGTGTGTTACACTCTGACGACCTCATCAAGACTGACCATGTTCTAGACCTAAGTAATACTGGGTTACACTCTGAAGACCTCATCAAGACTGACAATGTTCTAGACCTAAGTAAGACTGTGTGTTACACTCTGAAGACCTCATCAAGACTGACCATGTTCTAGACCTAAGTAAGACTGTGTGTTACACTCTGAAGACCTCATCAAGACTGACCATGTTCTAGACCTAAGTAAGACTGTGTGTTACACTCTGAAGACCTCATCAAGACTGACCATGTTCTAGACCTAAGTAAGACTGTGTGTTACACTCTGAAGACCTCATCAAGACTGACCATGTTCTAGACCTAAGTAAGACTGTGTGTTACACTCTGAAGACCTCATCAAGACTGACAATGTTCTAGACCTAAGTAAGACTGTGTTACACTTTGAAGACCTCATCAAGACTGACCATGTTTTAGACCTAAGTAAGACTGTGTGTTACACTCTGAAGGCCTCATCAAGACTGACAATGTTCTAGACCTAAGTAAGACTGTGTGTTTGTGTGTTACACTCTAAAGACCTCATCCAGACTGACCATGTTCTAGACCTAAATAAGACTGTGTGTTACACTCTGAAGACCTCGTCAAGACTGACCATGTTCTAGACCTAAGTAAGACTGTGTGTTACACTCTGAAGACCTCATCAAGACTGATGATGTTCTAGACCTAAGTAAGACTGTTTGTTACACTCTGAAGACCTCATCAAGACTGACTATGTTCTAGACCTAAGTAAGACTGTGTGTGTGTGTGTTACACTCTGAAGACCTCATCAAGACTGACCATGTTCTAGACCTAAGTAAGACTGTGTTACACTCTGAAGATCTCATCAAGACTGACCATGTTCTAGACCTAAGTAAGACTGTGTGTTACACTCTGAAGACCTCATCAAGACTGACCATGTTCTAAACCTAAGTAAGACTGTGTGTTACACTCTGAAGACCTCATCAAGACTGACCATGTTCTAGACCTAATTAAGACTGTGTGTTTGTGTGTTACACTCTGAAGACCTCATCAAGACTGACCACGTTCTAGACCTAAGTAAGACTGTGTGTTTGTGTGTTACACTCTGAAGACCTTATCAAGACTGACCATGTTCTAGACCTAAGTAAGACTGTGTGTTACACTCTGAAGACCTCATCAAGACTGACTATGTTCTAGACCTAAGTAAGACTGTGTGTTTGTTACACTCTGAAGACCTCAAGACTGACCATGTTCTAGACATAAGACTGTGTGTTACACTCTGAAGACCTCATCAAGACTGACAATGTTCTAGACCTAAGTAAGACTGTGTTACACTCTGAAGACCTCATCAAGACTGACCATGTTCTAGACCTAAGTAAGACTGTGTTACACTCTGAAGACCTCATCAAGACTGACAATGTTCTAGACCTAAGTAAGACTGTGTGTTACACTCTGAAGACCTCATCAAGACTGACAATGTTCTAGACCTAAGTAAGACTGTGTGTTACACTCTGAAGACCTCATCAAGACTGACCATGTTCTAGACCTAATTAAGACTGTGTGTTTGTGTGTTACACTCTGAAGACCTCATCAAGACTGACCACGTTCTAGACCTAAGTAAGACTGTGTGTTACACTCTGAAGACCTCATCAAGACTGACAATGTTCTAGACCTAAGTAAGACTGTGTGTTTCACTCTGAAGACCTCATCAAGACTGACAATGTTCTAGACCTAAGTAAGACTGTGTGTTACACTCTGAAGACCTCATCAAGACTGACCATGTTCTAGACCTAAGTAAGACTGTGTGTTACACTCTGAAGACCTCATCAAGACTGACAATGTTCTAGACCTAAGTAAGACTGTGTGTTACACTCTGAAGACCTCATCAAGACTGACAATGTTCTAGACCTAAGTAAGACTGTGTGTTACACTCTGAAGACCTCATCAAGACTGACCATGTTCTAGACCTAAGTAAGACTGTGTGTTACACTCTGAAGACCTCATCAAGACTGACCATGTTCTAGACCTAAGTAAGACTGTGTGTTACACTCTGAAGACCTCATCAAGACTGACCATGTTCTAGACCTAAGTAAGACTGTGTGTTACACTCTGAAGACCTCATCAAGACTGACAATGTTCTAGACCTAAGTAAGACTGTGTTACACTTTGAAGACCTCATCAAGACTGACCATGTTTTAGACCTAAGTAAGACTGTGTGTTACACTCTGAAGGCCTCATCAAGACTGACAATGTTCTAGACCTAAGTAAGACTGTGTGTTTGTGTGTTACACTCTAAAGACCTCATCCAGACTGACCATGTTCTAGACCTAAATAAGACTGTGTGTTACACTCTGAAGACCTCGTCAAGACTGACCATGTTCTAGACCTAAGTAAGACTGTGTGTTACACTCTGAAGACCTCATCAAGACTGATGATGTTCTAGACCTAAGTAAGACTGTTTGTTACACTCTGAAGACCTCATCAAGACTGACTATGTTCTAGACCTAAGTAAGACTGTGTGTGTGTGTGTTACACTCTGAAGACCTCATCAAGACTGACCATGTTCTAGACCTAAGTAAGACTGTGTTACACTCTGAAGATCTCATCAAGACTGACCATGTTCTAGACCTAAGTAAGACTGTGTGTTACACTCTGAAGACCTCATCAAGACTGACCATGTTCTAAACCTAAGTAAGACTGTGTGTTACACTCTGAAGACCTCATCAAGACTGACCATGTTCTAGACCTAATTAAGACTGTGTGTTTGTGTGTTACACTCTGAAGACCTCATCAAGACTGACCACGTTCTAGACCTAAGTAAGACTGTGTGTTTGTGTGTTACACTCTGAAGACCTTATCAAGACTGACCATGTTCTAGACCTAAGTAAGACTGTGTGTTACACTCTGAAGACCTCATCAAGACTGACTATGTTCTAGACCTAAGTAAGACTGTGTGTTTGTTACACTCTGAAGACCTCAAGACTGACCATGTTCTAGACATAAGACTGTGTGTTACACTCTGAAGACCTCATCAAGACTGACAATGTTCTAGACCTAAGTAAGACTGTGTTACACTCTGAAGACCTCATCAAGACTGACCATGTTCTAGACCTAAGTAAGACTGTGTTACACTCTGAAGACCTCATCAAGACTGACAATGTTCTAGACCTAAGTAAGACTGTGTGTTACACTCTGAAGACCTCATCAAGACTGACAATGTTCTAGACCTAAGTAAGACTGTGTGTTACACTCTGAAGACCTCATCAAGACTGACCATGTTCTAGACCTAATTAAGACTGTGTGTTTGTGTGTTACACTCTGAAGACCTCATCAAGACTGACCACGTTCTAGACCTAAGTAAGACTGTGTGTTACACTCTGAAGACCTCATCAAGACTGACAATGTTCTAGACCTAAGTAAGACTGTGTGTTTCACTCTGAAGACCTCATCAAGACTGACAATGTTCTAGACCTAAGTAAGACTGTGTGTTACACTCTGAAGACCTCATCAAGACTGACCATGTTCTAGACCTAAGTAAGACTGTGTGTTACACTCTGAAGACCTCATCAAGACTGACAATGTTCTAGACCTAAGTAAGACTGTGTGTTACACTCTGAAGACCTCATCAAGACTGACAATGTTCTAGACCTAAGTAAGACTGTGTTACACTTTGAAGACCTCATCAAGACTGACCATGTTTTAGACCTAAGTAAGACTGTGTGTTACACTCTGAAGGCCTCATCAAGACTGACAATGTTCTAGACCTAAGTAAAACTGTGTTACACTTTGAAGACCTCATCAAGACTGACCATGTTTTAGACCTAAGTAAGACTGTGTGTTACACTCTGAAGGCCTCATCAAGACTGACAATGTTCTATACCTAAGTAAGACTGTGTGTTTGTGTGTTACACTCTGACGACCTCATCAAGACTGACCATGTTCTAGACCTAAGTAATACTGGGTTACACTCTGAAGACCTCATCAAGACTGACAATGTTCTAGACCTAAGTAAGACTGTGTGTTACACTCTGAAGACCTCATCAAGACTGACCATGTTCTAGACCTAAGTAAGACTGTGTGTTACACTCTGAAGACCTCATCAAGACTGACCATGTTCTAGACCTAAGTAAGACTGTGTGTTACACTCTGAAGACCTCATCAAGACTGACCATGTTCTAGACCTAAGTAAGACTGTGTGTTACACTCTGAAGACCTCATCCAGACTGACCATGTTCTAGACCTAAATAAGACTGTGTTACACTTTGAAGACCTCATCAAGACTGACAATGTTCTAGACCTAAGTAAGACTGTGTGTTTGTGTGTTACACTCTGAAGACCTCATCAAGACTGACCATGTTCTAGACCTAAGTAAGACTCTGTGTTACACTCTGAAGACCTCATCAAGACTGACCATGTTTTAAACCTAAGTAAGACTGTGTTTGTGTGTTACACTCTGAAGTCCTCATCAAGACTGACCATGTTCTAGACCTAAGTAAGACTGTGTGTTACACTCTGAAGACCTCATCTAGACTGACCATGTGGTCCTCTGTAGCTCAGCTGGTAGAGCACGGCGCTTGTAACGCCAAGGTAGTGGGTTCGATCCCCGGGACCACCCATACACAAAAAATTTATGCACGCATGACTGTAAGTCGCTTTGGATAAAAGCGTCTGCTAAATGGCATATTATATTATATATTATAAGACCTCATCAAGACTGACCATGTTCTAGACCTAAGTAAGACTGTGTGTTACACTCTGAAGACCTCATCAAGACTGACCATGTTCTAGACCTAAGTAAGACTGTGTGTTACACTCTGAAGACCTCATCAAGACTGACCATGTTCTAGACCTAAGTAAGACTGTGTGTTTGTGTGTTACACTCTGAAGACCTCATCAAGACTGACCATGTTCTAGACCTAAGTAAGACTGTGTGTTACACTCTGAAGACCTCATCAAGACTGACGATGTTCTAGACCTAAGTAAGACTCTGTGTTACACTCTGAAGACCTCATCAAGACTGACCATGTTCTAAACCTAAGTAAGACTGTGTTACACTCTGAAGACCTCATCAAGACTGACCATGTTCTAGACCTAAGTAAGACTGTGTTACACTCTGAAGACCTCATCAATACTGATAATGTTCTAGACCAAGTAAGACTGTGTGTTACACTCTGAAGACCTCATCAAGACTGACAATGTTCTAGACCTAAGTAAGACTGTGTGTTACACTCTGAAGACCTCATCAAGACTGACCATGTTCTAGACCTAAGTAAGACTGTGTTACACTCTGAAGACCTCATCAAGACTGACTATGTTCTAGACCTAAGTAAGACTGTGTGTTACACTCTGAAGACCTCATCAAGACTGACCATGTTCTAGACCTAAGTAAGACTGTGTGTTTGTGTGTTACACTCTGAAGACCTCATCAAGACTGACCATGTTCTAGACCTAAGTAAGACTGTGTGTTTGTGTGTTACACTCTGAAGACCTCATCAAGACTGACCATGTTCTAGACCTAAGTAAGACTGTGTTACACTCTGAAGACCTCATCAAGACTGACCATGTTCTAGACCGAAGTAAGACTGTGTGTTACACTCTGAAGACCTCATCAAGACTGACAATATTCTAGACCTAAGTAAGACTTTGTGTTTGTGTGTTACACTCTGAAGACCTCATCAAGACTGACCATGTTCTAGACCTAAGTAAGACTGTGTGTTTGTGTGTTGGTTCCAGTTATAAGGTTGGAACAGACAGAGGGGGGTTCAGGCCCTCAGTGGAAACCTCTGACTCAACTCTCATCTCTGACCCAATCTGATACACTTATCGAGCAGATCAATCTGTACCAAGGTTCTTCCTCTCAGAGAGGGGTAAAACGGAATGAAACACTGATCACTTCCCTTCTGATGCAGAGACAGACCTGGGGAGGGACGGTTGATTAAGTCTCTATCTAATAGAGACCTGGGGAGGGACGGTTGATTAAGTCTCTATCTAATAGAGACCTGGGGAGGGACGGTTGATTAAGTCTCTATCTAATAGAGAGCTGGGGAGGGACTGGTTGATTAAGTCTCTATCTAATAGAGAGCTGGGGAGGGACTGGTTGATTAAGTCTCTATCTAATAGAGACCTGGGGAGGGACGGTTGATTAAGTCTATCTAATAGAGACCTGGGGAGGGACGGTTGATTAAGTCTCTATCTAATAGAGAGCTGGGGAGGGACGGTTGATTAAGTCTCTATCTAATAGAGAGCTGGGGAGGGACTGGTTGATTAAGTCTCTATCTAATAGAGAGCTGGGGAGGGACGGTTGATTAAGTCTCTATCTAATAGAGACCTGGGGAGGGACGGTTGATTAAGTCTCTATCTAATAGAGAGCTGGGGAGGGACTGGTTGATTAAGTCTCTATCTAATAGAGAGCTGGGGAGGGACGGTTGATTAAGTCTCTATCTAATAGAGACCTGGGGAGGGACGGTTGATTAAGTCTCTATCTAATAGAGACCTGGGGAGGGACTGGTTGATTAAGTCTCTATCTAATAGAGACCTGGGGAGGGACGGGTTGATGAAGTCTCTATCTAATAGAGACCTAGGGGAGGGACGGGTTGATGAAGTCTCTATCTAATAGAGACCTAGGGGAGGGACTGGTTGATTAAGTCTCTATCTAATAGAGACCTGGGGAGGGACTGGTTGATTAAGTCTCTATCTAATAGAGACCTGGGGGAGGGACGGTTGATTAAGTCTCTATCTAATAGAGAGCTGGGGAGGGACGGTTGATTAAGTCTCTATCTAATAGAGAGCTGGGGAGGGACTGGTTGATTAAGTCTCTATCTAATAGAGACCTGGGGAGGGACTGGTTGTTTAAGTCTCTATCTAATAGAGACCTGGGGAGGGACTGGTTGATTAAGTCTCTATCTAATAGAGAGCTGGGGAGGGACTGGTTGATTAAGTCTCTATCTAATAGAGACCTGGGGAGGGACGGTTGATTAAGTCTCTATCTAATAGAGAGCTGGGGAGGGACGGTTGATTAAGTCTCTATCTAATAGAGACCTGGGGAGGGACTGGTTGATTAAGTCTCTATCTAATAGAGACCTGGGGAGGGACGGTTGATTAAGTCTCTATCTAATAGAGACCTGGGGAGGGACTGGTTGATTAAGTCTCTATCTAATAGAGACCTGGGGAGGGACGGTTGATTAAGTCTCTATCTAATAGAGACCTGGGGAGGGACGGTTGATTAAGTCTCTATCTAATAGAGACCTGGGGAGGGACTGGTTGATTAAGTCTCTATCTAATAGAGAGCTGGGGAGGGACGGTTGATTAAGTCTATCTAATAGAGACCTGGGGAGGGACTGGTTGTTTAAGTCTCTATCTAATAGAAAGCTTATGGTGACGTATGACAGAGGTTGATGATTAAGTCTATCTGATAGTAACGGTGATGTCATTGTTTCATTGAAGAGGAAGACAAAGCAGATTTTGTTCCTACCACTGCAGCTAAGTTTAAACCGGGGGG
Source organism: Coregonus clupeaformis (assembly GCF_020615455.1). Lineage (NCBI taxonomy): Eukaryota > Metazoa > Chordata > Actinopteri > Salmoniformes > Salmonidae > Coregonus > Coregonus clupeaformis. Next base: position 102,817 of record NW_025534435.1, read on the forward strand.
GGAATTCCAACCACAATCATGACAGGGCTCTGTAGACTAAAGGTTATTCTGGGACCGTTAATTCCTCACTTATCGCTGACGATGAAATCATGGCTTTACTCATTTTACATGACATCTCATATTAAAAAGATGGAATGTTGACCTCCACATATTTCCTCTCATCTACTGTCTTGACACGGTGGTCCCACACTCCTCATTTAAAAGATACCTGGTTGTTTTATGGTTACGTTTGCGGGTTAGTGTCCATGGTTGTGTTCTGTTAGATAACAGTGACCTGATAACCTGTGTTGTGGTGAGGAAGAACGGGTTGTTACATTTATTTATTTTTTAACGTTTTTAGTCATTTAGCAGACGTTGGTATCCAGAGCCACTTCCAGCCCAGTGCATTCATCATAAAGATGGCTGGGTGGAACAACCCACATATCACAGTAAGAACATTGTGCGCAACAGGTGTTAGTTGTGTTGTGGTTGTGTTATGGTTGTGGTTGTGGTCTCGCCCTGTAGATAACAGCGATCTGATCGCCTGTTTGGTGGTGAGTAAGGAGGGCGGTCAGGCCCAAAGGTTCCTGGCGGTGGACGTGTACCAGATGAGCCTGGTGGAACCAGAAACCAAACGGCTGGGCTGGGGAGTGGTCAAGTTCGCTGGCCTGCTACAGGTAAGACAGGGGGGAGGGAGGAGGGGGGGGAGGAGGGGGGAGGGAGGGGGAGGGAGGGAGGGAGGGGGGAGGGAGGGGGAGCTGTGTGTTCATGTTAAATGCCTTTTATGGACCAACTGTGATCCAGTTAGCCTTTTTAAGTTTTTCCTGTAGTATCTCCCTGATTATTACATGTCAAAAGAGTCTAACCTCTCCCCTCCACACAGGCTGACGTCATGACAACAGCTAGTCTTCAAAACAAACAGGACATTACAGACATAAGACCGTAACGCCTGGCATTACCAGACCGTAACGCCTGGCGTTACCAGACCGTAACGCCTGGCGTTACCAGACCGTAACGCCTGGCGTTACCAGACCGTAACGCCTGGCGTTACCAGACCGTAACGCCTGGCGTTACCAGACCGTAACGCCTGGCGTTACCAGACCGTAACGCCTGGCGCACAGACCGTAACGCCTGGCGTTACCAGACCGTAACGCCTGGCGTTACAGACCGTAACGCCTGGCGCACAGACCGTAACGCCTGGCGTTGACACAGACCGCACGCCTGGCGTTACCAGACCGTAACGCCTGGCGTTACCAGACCGTAACGCCTGGCGTTACCAGACCACCGTAACGCCTGGCGTTACCAGACCGTAACGCCTGGCGTTACCAGACCGTAACGCCTGGCATTACCAGACCGTAACGCCTGGCATTACCAGACCGTAACACCTGGCATTACCAGACCGTAACAGCGTTTCTCTCTCTCTCTCTCTCCCCCCACAGGACATGCAGGTGTCTGGCGTAGAGGATGACAGCAGAGCGTTGAATATCATCATCCACAAGCCCTCGTCCAACCCCCACGCCAAGCCCCTCCCCATCCTGCAGGCTAACTTCATATTCGCCGACCACATCCGCTGCATAATCGCTAAACAACGCCTGGCCAAGGGAAGGATACAGGCCAGACGCATGAAGACACAGAGGATAGCAGGTAGAGAGAGAAAGAGACGGGGAGAGAGAGAGACGGGGAGAGAGAGAGACGGGGAGAGAGAGAGAGACGTGGAGAGAGAGAGACGGGGAGAGAGAGAGAGACGGGGAGAGAGAGAGAGACGGGGAGAGAGAGAGAGAGACGGGGAGAGAGAGAGAGACGGGGGGAGAGAGAGAGCGACGGGGAGAGAGAGAGACTGGGGGAGAGAGAGAGAGACTGGGGGAGAGAGACTGGGAGAGAGAGACGGGGGAGAGAGAGACGGGGGAGAGAGAGACATGGGGGAGAGAGAGACACACGGGGGAGAGAGAGACACTGGGGGGAGAGAGAGAGACGGGGAGAGAGAGACGGGGAGAGAGAGACAGGGGAGAGAGAGACATGGGGGGAGAGAGAGACACACGGGGGAGAGAGAGACACTGGGGGGAGAGAGAGAGACGGGGGAGAGAGAGAGAGCGACGGGGAGAGAGAGACTGGGAGAGAGAGAGAGACTGGGAGAGAGAGACTGGGAGAGAGAGACGGGGAGAGAAAGACTGGGAGAGAGAGACGGGGAGAGAGAGACGGGGGAGAGAGAGACACGGGGGGAGAGAGAGACACGGGGGAGAGAGAGACACGGGGGAGAGAGAGACACACAGGGGAGAGAGAGACACACAGGGGAGAGAGAGACACTGGGGGAGAGAGAGAGACGTGAGAGAGAGACGGGGAGAGAGAGAGAGACGGGGGAGAGACGGGGAGAGAGAGACGGGGGAGAGAGAGAGAGACACGGGGGAGAGAGAGAGACACGGGGGGAGAGAGAGACGGGGGTAGAGAGACGGGGGAGAGAGAGAGACGGGGGAGAGACGGGGAGAGAGAGAGACGGGGGAGAGAGGGAGACGGGGGAGAGAGAGAGAGACGGGGGAGAGAGAGACACGGGGGAGAGAGAGAGACGGGGGAGAGAGAGAGACGGGGGAGAGAGAGAGACGGGGGAGAGAGAAACGGAGAGAGAGAGACGGGGAGAGAGAGAGAGACGGGGGAGAGAGAGAGACGGGGAGAGAGAGAGAGACGGGGAGAGAGAGAGAGACGGGGAGAGAGAGAGACGGGGAGAGAGAGAGACGGGGAGAGGGAGACGGGAGACGGGAGAGAGAGGCTGAGAGAGAGAGGCTGAGAGAGAGAGACAGAGAGAGCGAGAGACCCCACAGTGCCCCAGGACAGCAACACAATTAGACCCAACCAAATCATGAGAAAACAAAAAGAGAATTACTTGACACATTGGAAAGTATTAACAAAAAAACAGAGCAAACTAGAATGCTATTTGGCCCTAAACAGAGAGTACACAGTGACAGAATACCTGACCACTGTGACTGATCCAAACTTAAGGAAAGCTTTGACTATGTACAGACTCAGTGAGCATAGCCTTGCTATTGAGAAAGGCCGCCGTAGGCAGACCTGGCTCTCAAGAGAAGACAGGCTATGTGCACACTGCCCACAAAATGAGGTGGAAACTGAGCTGCACTTCCTAACCTCCTGCCAAATGTATGACCATATTAGAGACACATATTTCCCTCAGATTACACAGACCCAGAAAGAATTTGAAAACAAATCACATTTTGATAAACTCCCTTATCTACTGGGTGAAATACCACAGTGTGCCATCACAGCTGCAAGATTTGAGACCTGTTGCCACAAGAAAAGGGCAACCAGTGAAGAACAAACACCACTGTAAATACAACCCATATTTATGTTGATTTATTTTCCCATTTGTACTTGAACTATTTGCACATTGTTACAACACTGTATATAGACATAATATGACATTTGAAATGTCTTTATTCTTTTGGAACTTCTGAGTGTAATGTTTACTGTTAATATTATTTACTATCTACTTCACTTGCTTTGGCAAGTGGGGAGGGAGGGCGACAGGGAGAGAGAGAGAGAGAGAGACAGGGGGAGAGAGAGCGACAGGGAGAGAGAGAGAGAGAGAGAGAGACAGACAGACAGGGAGAGACAGGGGGAGAGAGAGAGAGAGAGAGAGACAGGGGGAGAGAGAGAGAGACAGGGGGAGAGAGAGACAGGGAGAGAGAGAGAGAGAGAGAGAGAGAGAGAGAGAGAGAGAGAGAGAGAGAGAGAGAGAGAGAGAGAGAGAGAGAGAGAGAGAGAGAGAGAGAGAGAGAGAGAGAGAGAGAGAGAGAGAGAGAGAGAGAGAGAGAGAGAGAGAGAGAGAGAGAGAGAGAGAGAGAGAGAGAGAGAGAGAGAGAGAGAGAGAGAGAGAGAGACAGGGGGAGAGAGAGACAGGGGGAGAGAGAGACAGGGGGAGAGAGAGACAGGGGGAGAGAGAGACAGGGGGAGAGAGAGACAGGGGAGAGAGAGACAGGGGGAGAGAGAGACAGGGGGAGAGAGAGACAGGGGGAGAGAGAGACAGGGGGAGAGAGAGACCGGGGGAGAGAGAGAGAGAGAGAGACTATCACACAGAGAGGAGACACCTCCCACTCTAACATCTCTATGTGTTCCCAGCATTACTAGACCTGCCTGTCCAGCCCAATTCGTCAGAGGTCCTGGGGTTCGGCCAGACAGGAAACACTGCTGCCGGCGGTCAACTCCCTTTCCGCTTCTACGACCAATCACGTCGAGCGCCGAACGACCCCACCGCACAGAGATCTGTGTTCGCCTCCGTTGACAAGGTCCCAGGTAACACACACACACACACATCCAGTTACAAACTCTCATGTACAGGCACCACCAGGTGTGTGTTCAGCTTGCGTCATTTCAGCTTTAACAGAAGCGGTTTAATGTGTCCCAGAATAGTTGGTTTCTATGTATCTAAGTGGTGTGATTTTCCTCTGAATCTGAGTAGGCTGTTTATACAGTGGGGAGAACAAGTATTTGATACACTGCCGATTTTGCAGGTTTTCCTACTTACAAAGCATGTAGAGGTCTGTAATTTTTTTATCATAGGTACACTTCAACTGTGAGAGACGGAATCTAAAACAAAAATCCAGACAATCACATTGTATGATTTTTAAGTAATTAATTTGCATTTTATTGCATGACATCAGTATTTGATCACCTACCAACCAGTAAGAATTCCGGCTCTCACAGACCTGTTAGTTTTTCTTTAAGAAGCCCTCCTGTTCTCCACTCATTACCTGTATTAACTGCACCTGTTTGAACTCGTTACCTGTATAAAAGACACACACTCAATCAAACAGACTCCAACCTCTCCTCTACGTGCTTTGTAAGTAGGAAAACCTGCAAAATCGGCAGTGTATCAAATACTTGTTCTCCCCACTGTATATTACATTAAAGCTAGAATCCTTTTTTTTTTTTTTTTTTTTGCTAATTTATTACAAATATCAAACTGAAATATGACATTTACATAAATATTCAGACCCTTCACACTCAGTACTTTGTTGAAGCACCTTTGGCAGTGATTATAGCCTCGAGCCTTCTTGGGTATGACGCTACAAGCTTGGCACAGCTGTATTTGGGGAGTTTCTCCCATTGTTCTCTGCAGATCCTCTCAAGCTCTGTCAGGTTGGATGGGGAGCGTTGCTGCAAAGCAATTTTCAGGTCTCTCCGGAGATCCTCAGAATCTGAGTAGGCTATATATATATATTACATTAAAGCTGGAATCCTTCATGGTCAAACTGCCGTGTCTGTTTGGGATATTACAACAACAAAGAAGTTACTGGAAACAAAAAGCACTGTTTTATTTTTTTCCTCTGACATCATTGCATGCGGGATAAAACAGAACAATATCAACGCTCCTCACCTCCGCTTGGTCAACAAAACAATAATAGTGGTGCTGTTTCGCCTACTTCCTCTAGCTCCATCTCTCTATTCTGTTTCCTCTAGCTCCATCTCTCTCTCCTGTTTCCTCTACTTCCTCTAGCTCCATCTCTCTCTCCTGTTTCCTCTAGCTCCATCTCTCTCTCCTGTTTCCTCTACTTCCTCTAGCTCCATCTCTCTCTCCTGTTTCCTCTACTTCCTCTAGCTCCATCTCTCTCTTCTGTTTCCTCTACTTCCTCTAGCTCCATCTCTCTCTTCTGTTTCCTCTACTTCCTCTAGCTCCATCTCTCTCTTCTGTTTCCTCTAGCTCCATCTCTCTATTCTGTTTCCTCTACTTCCTCTAGCTCCATCTCTCTCTTCTGTTTCCTCTACTTCCTCTAGCTCCATCTCTCTCTTCTGTTTCCTCTAGCTCCAACTCTCTCTTCTGTTTCCTCTACTTCCTCTAGCTCCATCTCTCTTCTGTTTCCTCTACTTCCTCTAGCTCCATCTCTCTCTTCTGTTTCCTCTAGCTCCATCTCTCTCTTCTGTTTCCTCTACTTCCTCTAGCTCCATCTCTCTCTTCTGTTTCCTCTACTTCCTCTAGCTCCATCTCTCTCTCCTGTTTCCTCTAGCTCCATCTCTCTCTTCTGTTTCCTCTAGCTCCATCTCTCTCTTCTGTTTCCTCTACTTCCTCTAGCTCCATCTCTCTCTTCTGTTTCCTCTACTTCCTCTAGCTCCATCTCTCTCTTCTGTTTCCTCTAGCTCCAACTCTCTCTTCTGTTTCCTCTACTTCCTCTAGCTCCATCTCTCTCTTCTGTTTCCTCTAGCTCCAACTCTCTCTTCTGTTTCCTCTACTTCCTCTAGCTCCATCTCTCTCTTCTGTTTCCTCTAGCTCCATCTCTCTCTCCTGTTTCCTCTACTTCCTCTAGCTCCATCTCTCTCTCCTGTTTCCTCTACTTCCTCTAGCTCCATCTCTCTCTTCTGTTTCCTCTACTTCCTCTAGCTCCATCAATCTCTTCTGTTTCCTCTAGCTCCATCTCTCTCTCCTGTTTCCTCTAGCTCCATCTCTCTTTCCTGTTTCCTCTACTTCCTCTAGCTCCATCTCTCTCTCCTGTTTCCTCTAGCTCCATCTCTCTCTCCTGTTTCCTCTACTTCCTCTAGCTCCATCTCTCTCTTCTGTTGCCTCTAGCTCCATCTCTCTCTCCTGTTTCCTCTACTTCCTCTAGCTCCATCTCTCTCTTCTGTTTCCTCTACTTCCTCTAGCTCCATCTCTCTCTTCTGTTTCCTCTACTTCCTCTAGCTCCATCTCTCTCTTCTGTTTCCTCTAGCTCCATCTCTCTCTCCTGTTTCCTCTACTTCCTCTAGCTCCATCTCTCTCTCCTGTTTCCTCTACTTCCTCTAGCTCCATCTCTCTCTTCTGTTTCCTCTACTTCCTCTAGCTCCATCTCTCTCTTCTGTTTCCTCTACTTCCTCTAGCTCCATCTCTCTCTTCTGTTTCCTCTACTTCCTCTAGCTCCATCTCTCTCTTCTGTTTCCTCTACTTCCTCTAGCTCCATCTCTCTCTTCTGTTTCCTCTAGCTCCATCTCTCTCTTCTGTTTCCTCTACTTCCTCTAGCTCCATCTCTCTCTTCTGTTTCCTCTAGCTCCATCTCTCTCTTCTGTTTCCTCTAGCTCCATCTCTCTCTTCTGTTTCCTCTAGCTCCATCTCTCTCTTCTGTTTCCTCTAGCTCCATCTCTCTCTTCTGTTTCCTCTAGCTCCATCTCTCTCTTCTGTTTCCTCTACTTCCTCTAGCTCCATCTCTCTTCTGTTTCCTCTACTTCCTCTAGCTCCATCTCTCTCTTCTGTTTCCTCTAGCTCCATCTCTCTCTTCTGTTTCCTCTACTTCCTCTAGCTCCATCTCTCTCTTCTGTTTCCTCTACTTCCTCTAGCTCCATCTCTCTCTTCTGTTTCCTCTAGCTCCATCTCTCTCTCCTGTTTCCTCTAGCTCCAACTCTCTCTTCTGTTTCCTCTACTTCCTCTAGCTCCATCTCTCTCTTCTGTTTCCTCTAGCTCCATCTCTCTCTCCTGTTTCCTCTACTTCCTCTAGCTCCATCTCTCTCTCCTGTTTCCTCTACTTCCTCTAGCTCCATCTCTCTCTTCTGTTTCCTCTACTTCCTCTAGCTCCATCAATCTCTTCTGTTTCCTCTAGCTCCATCTCTCTCTCCTGTTTCCTCTAGCTCCATCTCTCTTTCCTGTTTCCTCTACTTCCTCTAGCTCCATCTCTCTCTTCTGTTTCCTCTAGCTCCATCTCTCTCTTCTGTTTCCTCTACTTCCTCTAGCTCCATCTCTCTCTCCTGTTTCCTCTACTTCCTCTAGCTCCATCTCTCTCTCCTGTTTCCTCTACTTCCTCTAGCTCCATCTCTCTCTTCTGTTTCCTCTACTTTCTCTAGCTCCATCTCTCTCTTCTGTTTCCTCTACTATCTCTAGCTCCATCTCTCTCTTCTGTTTCCTCTAGCTCCATCTCTCTCTCCTGTTTCCTCTACTTCCTCTAGCTCCATCTCTCTCATCTGTTTCCTCTAGCTCCATCTCTCTCTCCTGTTTCCTCTACTTCCTCTAGCTCCATCTCTCTCATCTGTTTCCTCTAGCTCCATCTCTCTCTTCTGTTTCCTCTACTTCCTCTAGCTCCATCTCTCTCTTCTGTTTCCTCTACTTCCTCTAGCTCCATCTCTCTCTCCTGTTTCCTCTACTTCCTCTAGCTCCATCTCTCTCTTCTGTTTCCTCTACTTCCTCTAGCTCCATCTCTCTCTTCTGTTGCCTCTACTTTGTCTAGCTCCATCTCTCGGGTTTCACTTCTTATCATAATACTACACTTCTTTACTAAGGAAGTCTTGGGGTGGTACATACACTGGTGTATTGTAGTTCTACAGATTGGATACGCTGTCTAGTGTCTAGCACTCAGGAATGTGTAACTCTGTTTACCTCCGTGTGTCTGCATGCATGCATGTTGGCATACCAGCTCAATCTAATTGTTATTCAGACATATGTTACACAAGCACATATGTGTGTTTACCCTGTGTTTATGGAATTGTGTGTGTGTGTGTGTGTGTGTGTGTGTGTTGCAGGGTTTGCGGTGGCCCACTGTGTATCGCAGCACAGCCCCTCCCCCCTCTCGTCCCCCTCCCCTCCCTCCTCAGGCAGCGGCAGCACCGGACGATGTGACTCTGTTACAGCCAGCACTATATCAGCTAACAGCCCGACAGGTAACACACCACCGGCACTATATCAGCTAACAGCCCGACAGGTAACACACCACCAGTACTATATCAGCTAACAGCCCCTACAGGGTAACACACCACCAGTACTATATCAGCTAACAGCCCCTACAGGGTAACACACCACCAGTACTATATCAGCTAACAGCCCCTACAGGGTAACACACCACCAGTACTATATCAGCTAACAGCCCCTACAGGGTAACACACCACCAGTACTATATCAGCTAACAGCCCCTACAGGGTAACACACCACCAGTACTATATCAGCTAACAGCCCCTACAGGGTAACACACCACCAGTACTATATCAGCTAACAGCCCCTACAGGGTAACACACCACCAGTACTATATCAGCTAACAGCCCCTACAGGGTAACACACCACCAGTACTATATCAGCTAACAGCCCCTACAGGGTAACACACCACCAGTACTATATCAGCTAACAGCCCCTACAGGGTAACACACCACCAGTACTATATCAGCTAACAGCCCCTACAGGTACTATATCAGCTAACAGCCCCTACAGGGTAACACACCACCAGTACTATATCAGCTAACAGCCCCTACAGGGTAACACACCACCAGCGCTATATCAGCTAACAGCCCCTACAGGGTAACACACCACCAGTACTATATCAGCTAACAGCCCCTACAGGGTAACACACCACCAGCACTATATCAGCTAACAGCCCCTACAGGGTAACACACCACCAGCACTATATCAGCTAACAGCCCCTACAGGGTAACACACCACCAGTACTATATCAGCTAACAGCCCGACAGGTAACACACCACCAGTACTATATCAGCTAACAGCCCCTACAGGGTAACACACCACCAGTACTATATCAGCTAACAGCCCCTACAGGGTAACACACCACCAGTACTATATCAGCTAACAGCCCCTACAGGGTAACACACCACCAGTACTATATCAGCTAACAGCCCCTACAGGGTAACACACCACCAGCACTATATCAGCTAACAGCCCCTACAGGGTAACACACCACCAGTACTATATCAGCTAACAGCCCGACAGGTAACACACCACCAGTACTATATCAGCTAACAGCCTCTACAGGGTAACACACCACTGGTACTATATCAGCTAACAGCCCCTACAGGGTAACACACCACCGGTACTATATCAGCTAACAGCCCCTACAGGGTAACACACCACCAGCACTATATCAGCTAACAGCCCCTACAGGGTAACACACCACCAGTACTATATCAGCTAACAGCCCGACAGGTAACACACCACCAGTACTATATCAGCTAACAGCCCCTACAGGGTAACACACCACCAGTACTATATCAGCTAACAGCCCCTACAGGGTAACACACCACCAGTACTATATCAGCTAACAGCCCCTACAGGGTAACACACCACCAGTACTATATCAGCTAACAGCCCCTACAGGGTAACACACCACCAGTACTATATCAGCTAACAGCCCCTACAGGGTAACACACCACCAGTACTATATCAGCTAACAGCCCCTACAGGGTAACACACCACCAGTACTATATCAGCTAACAGCCCCTACAGGGTAACACACCACCAGTACTATATCAGCTAACAGCCCCTACAGGTAACACACCACCAGTACTATATCAGCTAACAGCCCCTACAGGGTAACACACCACCAGCACTATATCAGCTAACAGCCCCTACAGGGTAACACACCACCAGTACTATATCAGCTAACAGCCCCTACAGGGTAACACACCACCAATACTATATCAGCTAACAGCCCCTACAGGGTAACACACCACCAGCACTATATCAGCTAACAGCCCGACAGGTAACACACCACCGGTACTATATCAGCTAACAGCCCCTACAGGGTAACACACCACCAGCACTATATCAGCTAACAGCCCCTACAGGGTAACACACCACCAGTACTATATCAGCTAACAGCCCCTACAGGGTAACACACCACCAGTACTATATCAGCTAACAGCCCCTACAGGGTAACACACCACCAGTACTATATCAGCTAACAGCCCCTACAGGGTAACACACCACCAGCACTATATCAGCTAACAGCCGCTACAGGGTAACACACCACCAGTACTATATCAGCTAACAGCCTCTACAGGGTAACACACCACCAGTACTATATCAGCTAACAGCCCCTACAGGGTAACACACCACCAGTACTATATCAGCTAACAGCCCCTACAGGGTAACACACCACCAGTACTATATCAGCTAACAGCCCCTACAGGGTAACACACCACCAGTACTATATCAGCTAACAGCCCCTACAGGGTAACACACCACCAGTACTATATCAGCTAACAGCCCCTACAGGGTAACACACCACCAGTACTATATCAGCTAACAGCCCCTACAGGGTAACACACCACCAGTACTATATCAGCTAACAGCCCCTACAGGGTAACACACCACCAGTACTATATCAGCTAACAGCCCCTACAGGGTAACACACCACCGGTACTATATCAGCTAACAGCCCCTACAGGGTAACACACCACCAGTACTATATCAGCTAACAGCCCCTACAGGGTAACACACCACCGGTACTATATCAGCTAACAGCCCCTACAGGGTAACACACCACCGGTACTATATCAGCTAACAGCCCCTACAGGGTAACACACCACCAGCACTATATCAGCTAACAGCCCCTACAGGGTAACACACCACCAGTACTATATCAGCTAACAGCCCGACAGGTAACACACCACCAGTACTATATCAGCTAACAGCCCCTACAGGGTAACACACCACCAGTACTATATCAGCTAACAGCCCCTACAGGGTAACACACCACCAGTACTATATCAGCTAACAGCCCCTACAGGGTAACACACCACCAGTACTATATCAGCTAACAGCCTCTACAGGGTAACACACCACCAGTACTATATCAGCTAACAGCCCCTACAGGGTAACACACCACCAGTACTATATCAGCTAACAGCCCCTACAGGGTAACACACCACCAGTACTATATCAGCTAACAGCCCCTACAGGGTAACACACCACCAGTACTATATCAGCTAACAGCCCCTACAGGTAACACACCACCAGTACTATATCAGCTAACAGCCCCTACAGGGTAACACACCACCAGCACTATATCAGCTAACAGCCCCTACAGGGTAACACACCACCAGTACTATATCAGCTAACAGCCCCTACAGGGTAACACACCACCAATACTATATCAGCTAACAGCCCCTACAGGGTAACACACCACCAGCACTATATCAGCTAACAGCCCGACAGGTAACACACCACCGGTACTATATCAGCTAACAGCCCCTACAGGGTAACACACCACCAGCACTATATCAGCTAACAGCCCCTACAGGGTAACACACCACCAGTACTATATCAGCTAACAGCCCCTACAGGGTAACACACCACCGGCACTATATCAGCTAACAGCCCCTACAGGGTAACACACCACCGGTACTATATCAGCTAACAGCCCCTACAGGGTAACACACCACCAGTACTATATCAGCTAACAGCCCCTACAGGGTAACACACCACCAGTACTATATCAGCTAACAGCCCCTACAGGGTAACACACCACCAGCACTATATCAGCTAACAGCCGCTACAGGGTAACACACCACCAGTACTATATCAGCTAACAGCCTCTACAGGGTAACACACCACCAGTACTATATCAGCTAACAGCCCCTACAGGGTAACACACCACCAGTACTATATCAGCTAACAGCCCCTACAGGGTAACACACCACCAGTACTATATCAGCTAACAGCCCGACAGGTAACACACCACCGGTACTATATCAGCTAACAGCCCCTACAGGGTAACACACCACCAGTACTATATCAGCTAACAGCCCCTACAGGGTAACACACCACCAGCACTATATCAGCTAACAGCCCCTACAGGGTAACACACCACCAGTACTATATCAGCTAACAGCCCCTACAGGGTAACACACCACCAGCACTATATCAGCTAACAGCCCCTACAGGGTAACACACCACCAGTACTATATCAGCTAACAGCCCCTACAGGGTAACACACCACCAGCACTATATCAGCTAACAGCCCCTACAGGGTAACACACCACCAGCACTATATCAGCTAACAGCCCCTACAGGGTAACACACCACCAGTACTATATCAGCTAACAGCCCCTACAGGGTAACACACCACCAGTACTATATCAGCTAACAGCCCCTACAGGGTAACACACCACCAGTACTATATCAGCTAACAGCCCCTACAGGGTAACACACCACCAGTACTATATCAGCTAACAGCCCCTACAGGTAACGTACACACACTCAACTTTGATATCAGTTATCTGTAGCGATCATTAGCTCTAGATGCTAGGCTTAGATAGCAGTTATCTGAAGCGATCATTAGCTCTAGATGCAAGGCTTAGATAGCAGTTACCTGTAGCGATCATTAGCTCTAGATGCTAGGCTTAGATAGCAGTTATCTGTAGCGATCATTAGCTCTAGATGCTAGGCTTAGATAGCAGTTACCTGTAGCGATCATTAGCTCTAGAAGCTAGGCTTAGATAGCAGTTACCTGTAGCGATCATTAGCTCTAGATGCTAGGCTTAGATAGCAGTTATCTGTAGCGATCATTAGCTTTAGATGCTAGGCTTAGATAGCAGTTATCTGTAGCGATCATTAGCTCTAGATGCTAGGCTTAGATAGCAGTTACCTGTAGCGATCATTAGCTCTAGAAGCTAGGCTTAGATAGCAGTTACCTGTAGCGATCATTAGCTCTAGATGCTAGGCTTAGATAGCAGTTATCTGTAGCGATCATTAGCTTTAGATGCTAGGCTTAGATAGCAGTTACCTGTACCTGCAGCGAACTGTATGAAGATAACATTAACCCTCTCCTCCTCAGATGACGAGACGTTCTTGGAGCACACTCCTCCTTCGTCCTCCGGCGGAGAGGGAGGAGGAGGAGGGGAGTTAACCGGGTCTTATCCCCCCGTCCCACCCGTCCCAGCCCTGGCGCCCAGCCTCACCCCTGCCTCCCAGCCGAACATCTCTCTGCTGACGGACGACAACACAGACTCTCTGAGCGTAGAGTCGCTGACCCTGCTACCCCCATCTGACCCGCCACACCTACACACGCTCAGCTCTCACACACACCTCGGCACTGATATGGCTATCAAAGAGGAGGAGGAGGAGGAGGAAGAAGAGTTAGGGAAGCAGCCAAAGGAGGAAGTGGAAGGGGCGGCGATGGAGGAAGAGGAGGCAGAGACTGAAACAGAAAAAACTATTCGAGAGACGGCTGAAGCAGAGGCGGGAACGCCCACTGAGCAAGATACGCCCCCAGAGGCAGAGGGAGACACGCCCCTTTCTCTGGATGCAGCTGCATCAGAAGGGGAGGAGACTGGTCAGGACACACCCACTGGAGAGGAAGCAGAGAAAGACACACCCCCAGAAAGAGGACACACCCACACAGCCTGAGTAAAGAGGACACACCCACCCACCCACACACACCTGAAAGGGGATACGAGAGTAGCCCCTCTCTAAGATCACCCCTCCCTTTCCAGTTGTGATTGACAGCTCTCTGGCTCCTCCCACTTGCCTGCTAGCAGATGGCTAACTAACAGAGGTGTGTAGTTCCCTGCCTGTCTCTCACACACCAGGAGAGAGAGAGAGAGAGAGAGAGAGAGAGAGAGAGAGAGAGAGAGAGAGAGAGAGAGAGAGAGAGAGAGAGAGAGAGAGAGAGAGAGAGAGAGAGAGAGAGAGAGAGAGAGAGAGAGAGAGAGAGAGAGAGAGAGAGAGAGAGAGAGAGAGAGAGAGAGAGAGAGAGAGAGAGAGAGAGAGAGAGAGAGAGAGAGAGAGAGAGAGAGGGAGAGAGAGAGAGAGGGAGAGAGAGAGAGAGAGAGAGAGAGAGAGAGAGAGAGAGAGAGAGAGAGAGTGAGAGAGAGAGAGAGAGCGAGAGAGAGAGAGGTCCATGTGAGCGCCTGTGTATATGTGTGCTTGGCTGGGATTCTGTTGTTGTTGCTTTTACAAAGCAGCTTTTATACTCCTCTCAACATTTCATCATTCTACTGCACATGGAGAAAGACTCTTTCATAAAGACATGGACTATGGATGGACTACAACACAACAGTGTGTGTGCAGACTACTAACAGTCCTGTTCTCAACCATCAGAGGGATATATCATGACTCTTCAGCTTCTAACCTGAACCAATACAGGGGGGGGGGGGGACTCCAAACTGACCTTTTTTAGTGTCTAGGGGGCAACTTCACCTACGGAAGCTTTCTAACTGCAATAATCGGGGCAACTTCACCTACGGAAGCTTTTTCTAACTGCAGTAATCGGGGCAACTTCACCTACGGAAGCTTTCTAACTGCAGTAATCGGGGCAACTTCACCTACGGAAGCTTTCTAACTGCAATAATCGGGGCAACTTCACCTACGGAAGCTTTCTAACTGCAGTAATCGGGGCAACTTCACCTACGGAAGCTTTCTAACTGCAATAATCGGGGCAACTTCACCTACGGAAGCTTTCTAACTGCAGTAATCGGGGCAACTTCACCTACGGAAGCTTTCTAACTGCAGTAATCGGGGCAACTTCACCTACGGAAGCTTTCTAACTGCAGTAATCGGGGCAACTTCACCTACGGAAGCTTTCTAACTGCAGTAATCGGGGCAACTTCACCTACGGAAGCTTTCTAACTGCAGTAATCGGGCAACTTCACCTACGGAAGCTTTCTAACTGCAGTAATCGGGGCAACTTCACCTACGGAAGCTTTCTAACTGCAGTAATCGGGCAACTTCACCTACGGAAGCTTTCTAACTGCAGTAATCGGGGCAACTTCACCTACGGAAGCTTTCTAACTGCAGTAATCGGGGCAACTTCACCTACGGAAGCTTTCTAACTGCAGTAATCGGGGCAACTTCACCTACGGAAGCTTTTTCTAACTGCAGTAATCGGGGCAACTTCACCTACGGAAGCTTTTTCTAACTGCAGTAATCGATAGGAGGTATTCATTATCAAATGTAACCGGTAGTGTGATTCTGTTTAACAACTGGAGCCAAGAACACACTGAAACTATGGTGTCTCCTCCCTCCATCTCCCCTGCTTTTTTTATCTCTCTCTCTCTCTCTCCCCTCCCTCTTCTCTCCCCTCCCCTCCCCCCCCCTCTCTCTCTCTCTCTCTGTGTGATATATAGATAGTGTTCGTATTATTGGCCTGTACATTAGTCTTAAGATTAATCACTTTTCTTTTTATTCTGTACAGCCTCAGTTCGAAAGGAGTGATATGAAAGCAAAACTCTCCTCCTCCACACTCTCCCTCCCTCCCCCCTCTCTCTCTCCCCCCCGTCTCCCTCCCTCCCCCTCTCTCCATTCCTCTCTCTCTCTCTCTCCCTCCCCCTCTCTCTCTCCCCCCAACCTCCCCCCTCTCTCTCTCTCCTTCCCCCTCTCTCTCTCCTCCCCCTCTCTCCATTCCTCCCTCTCTCCCTCCCCCTCTCTCTCCCTCCCCCAACCTCCGCCTCTCTCTCTCCCTCCCTCCCCCCTTCTCTCTCCATTCCCCGTCTCCCTCCCTCCCCCCTCTCTCTCCATTCCCCCTCTCTCTCCCTCCCCCTCTCTCTCCCCCCTTCTCTCTCCCTCCTCCCCCTCTCCCTCCCCCGCTTCTCTCTCCCTCCCTCTCTCTCAGCCCCATAGTGTAAATATGCTCCCTCAATGCAGAGTGGCGTTGCTTAGTTAAGTCCAGCTCTAGTGTTTTCAGGATGTCTGTAGCTCTGTAAATGCTATCAGCTTTTAAACCTGTAATAAATACTAAATTACCAACAGAGAAAGGATTCATTAAAGATCTGCAATAAATGATTCTACTGATTTTAGACCTGCAGTGCTGTTATTTGAAGTTTAGTATTGAAGGAACATGTTATTTACTGACTGTGGTGTGTTAGACGGTTGGTTATTTGACTGACGTGTTCTAGTTGTGAATGTAGATTGTTTCTCAAGTGTGTGTGTGTGTGTGCACGCGTGTTAATGCTGCCTGTGTGGATTCATGTGTGTACGTGCGTGTTTCACATTGCCTGTGTGCGTGCGCATGTGTGTGTGTGTGTGTAAGCTGTAAACAGACCACTGTTCCAATCAGTGATGTTTCCTCAGAAGAGAGGCTGTTAACTTGCTTTTCTGATCATGTATCTTCATGGGAAACATGTTTGTTCTGTTTTTGATGCTGAAGCGAACCAACAAACCAACAATGAAAAGTTTAGAATACCTAGCTAGCTCTATAAGGGATGTTTCAAAGACACAACATGGCTTCAACTAGGTTCAACTTCCTTCAATAAGATGCAGAGAGATGGATCTCTCTCTCTCTCTCTCTCTCTCTCTCTCTCTCTCTCTCTCTCTCTCTCTCTCTCTCTCTCTCTCTCTCTCTCTCTCTCTCTCTCTCTCTCTCTCTCTCTCTCTCTCTCTGCCTGTCTGTCTCTCTCCATCTCCATCTCTCTGTCTGTCTGCCTGTCTCTCTCTCTCTCTCCATCTCTCTCTGTTTGTCTGCCTGTCTCTGTCTCTGTCTCTCTCTCTCTCTCTCTCTCTCTCTGTCTCTGTCTCTCTCGCTC